>NC_052156.1:47342891-47616960 GCF_902713615.1 Scyliorhinus canicula
TGCCTCCCTGATCGCCCGCCGTAGAATCCTGTTTGGCTGGCGGTCAGCAGCACCGCCCAGAGCTGCGGACTGGCTGTCCGACCTCTCGGAATCTCTCCAAATGGAGAAAATCAAATTTGCCATCCGAGGGTCGGACGACGGCTTCCACAGAACGTGGGAGCCATTCATGCAACTGTTCCGGGACCTATTTGTGGCCAATGTACAAGAGGAAGAATAGTCGGGGGAAGGTAGCGGGAGGGGGGGGGGGGCTACAGGTTCGTTACGGGGGTTCGATGGCTAGCTAAGGCCCAAAACCAAGCTAAATAAACATGTTGAGGGGGGGGGGGGGGGGGGGGGCGCAGTTACTACTACGAAGATGCTTACCTGTAAATATGTATGTTAATTTTTGCGTGTTTGTTTTTGTTTGTTTTTTTTTGTTTCTCTCTCCTAACAATTTGTAATTTGTTCAATATAAAATACGAAAACTGAATAAAAGCATTTATAAAAAAAAAAAAAACTTCATTGCAGTGTTAACGTAAGCCTACTTTTGACAATAAAGATTATTATTAATTATGTGTCTCCTCAACTAGTTCCACACCCAAATCGTGGACTGTACCACCGAGCTCTCCGTGTACGTCCTCACTGCCAGCGGAAACACTGCTGTTACCATGGCCCTCAGGCTGGAGCCCCTACAGGACTCCTCCTCCATACTAATCCACTCAAACCACTCTCCTTCCAGATAAGCACATTCCTATTCCATGTGTGCAAAACCAGAATGAAAGGATTCTTCTTCATATTTTCCCATTATATGAGTAGGGCAGCACAGTAGCACAGTTGGTAGCACTGTTGCTTCACAGCTCTAGGGTCCCAGGTTCGATTCCCGGCATGGGTCACTGTCTGTGTGGAATCTGCACGTTCTTCCCGTGTCTGCGTGGGTTCCCTCCAGGTGCTCCGGTTTCCTCCCACAAGTCCTGAAAGACGTGCTGTAAGGCAAATTGGACATTCTAAATTCTGCCTCTGTGTACCCGAACAGGCGCCGGAATGTCGCGACTGGGGGCTTTTCACGGTAACGTCATTGCAGTGTTAACGTAAGCCTACTTGTGACAATAAAGATTATTATAATAATCTGCTGATGGACAAAAGTGCAACACCACCATCCAGAACAAAACAGCCCACTTGATTGACATCCCATCCACCACCTGAAACATACACTCCCTCCACCACGGGTGCAGTGTGTACCAAAGACAAAATGCATTGCAGCAAACTTTCACAGTTTCTTTAACAGCACCTCCTAAACCGGCAACCTCTATCACCAAGGAGAACAAAGGCTGGCAGGCACATAGGGGCCACTACCACTACAAGTTCTCCTCCAAGTCACGAGGTTTGGAAATACATTGCCATTCCTTTGTTGTTGCTGGGTCCTATAAATGCTACCTAACGGCACTGTGGGAGTTCTTTTGCCACATAGACTCTAGCTATCAAGAGGCAGCTCACCACCATCTTCTCGAGGGCAGTTAGGGATGTCCTCTTCCAGAAAGCCAATTGGTGAAGGATAGATTTCGATCCAATCTTGATTCAGTGTTACATTTATTCAGAGTAAACCATTGCAAGCACACAGCTCCCAACTCAACCCTACCACAGTTTCAGTGTTTCTTTATATGTGCTCAAGTGAAATCACAGTTGATGCGCTCCATCTTCATAGAGTTAAACCGATTGATGCAGAATCAACAAGGAATTTGTAAAATGACTCATTTTGCCAGTGATGCTCGCACCCCATGAATGAATTTTTAAAATATGACTTAATGGAGGTTCAACTATAATTCCATTATAGTTCCATTATTAATTCTGTTCCTATGTCTTATGGTCTTATAGGAGAATGGGGAAGAGAAAAATATCAGCCATGATTGAATGGCGGAGCAGACTCAATGGGCCGAGTGGCCTAATTCTGCTCCTATGTCTTATTTTTGCTTCATTTACAATTGGATTTATTTGTTTCATCTTCATAGTTGTGCTATTTTCATATGCATTACTTCTAAGAAATCCAGTTTCTTCAAATAAAAATAGTTTAATAATAAATAAACCTTTTAAGTTCTTTATCCTGCCTTTAGTACAAATGTGTAAATGTCCATAGTGAACCAAATACTGAGGGTAGTCAAAGTAACCAAGCCTGGTATAAAAGGAGGTATAATGAAACCACAAAGCAGAACAGCAGTATGTTAAGAGAAATAAAGTTAGAATTTACTGATGAGATCTCTGACAAAGGATCCTACATTCTGACAAAGGACTGAAACAATATTGTCTTTTAAATATTGGCTGGCATGTACATTCCAGCAATTTCAATTTTTATTTTCAATTCAACGTCTTTTATAATCAAATCTAGTGTAACGACACTGATCAGTCAGAACTATTGAATTACAATCAATTTTTTTCACATGCATTTCCCTTCTCAAATGCTATGAATTTAGTATAGTAATTTGAACCCATAGGTAACATTGACAGAGACTTGAGCACAAAATATGGGGATGAATTCTATGTTTTGCACTCAGGACCGCTGCCCTCCTCCCCATGCATGTGTAGAATCTGGCATGGTGACAATGGGTCGCCTGTCTCTCATAACATTGAAGTGGATAGTCGCCTAAATCTGCAACCTGCCTCAAGGCAGCACGGTGGCACAGTGGTTATCACTGCTGCCTCACGGCACCGAGGTCCCAGGTTCGATCCCGGTCCTGGGTCACTGTCTGTGTGGAGTTTTAGGGCAGCACGGTAGCACAGCTGTTGCTTCACAGCTCCCAAGTTCGATTCCCGGCTTGGGTCACTGTGCGGAGTCTGCACGTTCTCCCGTGTCTGCGTGGGTTTCCTCCGGGTGCTCCGGTTTCATCCCACAAAAGATGTGCTGTTAGGTAATTTGGAAATTCTGACATTTTGAATTCTCCCTCTGTGCACCCGATTAGGCGCCGGAATGTGGCGACTAGGGGCTTTTCACAGTAATTTCATTGCAGTGTTGGTGTAAGCCTACTTGTGACAATAAAGATTATTATTATTACATTTTGAAGAAAGCTAATTAACAAGCTAGGTATTGAACCTGAATTTTACTTTGCCCATTTTTCACTGGGTGCATATGCTAAGCGTTTGGAGTGACATCAGATAAGTCGATGTGCTGCAAAGGCGAATATAAAAACTCACTGCAGAACTTAGGCTAGATTCACAGACGACTCTGAAGCTGAAGATGGGAGCGATTCACTGTGGTTTAACTTTGATTTACCATATTTTTCAGCCTGCATTAGGACATTTTTGCAGGGACGACAGCATACAGATAGTGCTGCACTGCAGCATGGATCTTTAAATCACTGTCCCCCATGGGAATTGTGCATTCTGTTCCTCCTCCAGTGAGGAGGGGATGAGGAGAAAGAGGGGGGCAGCTGGCCAGAGGCAGATGCCCCTGTGGTCCAGCAAGCTGTGCAACTCGCTATTGAGCATGGGGCTGCAGAAGACGGACAGCAACATCAGGCAGCCAGAGGGGGGCAAAGGCACTGCCCTGGAAACTATTTGTTTTGGTGAGGGTGACGTACCTCCTGATGTCCGAATGTCAGTGCCTCAGAAGACTGTGCCTCTCAAGGGAGACAGTCACATCCTTGTGTGACATGTTGACTGGCAGATTGCTTCCAATTATGCTGGCGGTCACCCAACACCTGTGGTGTTGAAAGTAACTGTGGCCTTGAATTATTTCGCTTCTGGGTCATTCCAGAATTTACGATGAAGAAGGAGGCCATTTAGCCTATTTTGTCTGCACCAAATGAGCAACCCACCTGATGCCATTCCCCCCACCTTTTCCCTATAACCCTGCACATTCTTCCTTTTCAGATAACAGTCTAATTCCCTTACGAGTGCTTCAATTGGATGTGCCTCCATCACGCTCTTGGGGAGTGTATTCCAAACCCTAACTATTCACTGTGTACAAAAAGCTTCTCCTCTTATAACTTTTGCTTCTTTTGCTAATTACTTTAAATTTGCTCTCTCGTTCTTGATCTTTTCACAAGTTGGAATAGTTTCTCCCTATCTACTGTATCTAGACCCCCCCCCCCCCCCCCCCCCCTCAATGATTTTCAATACCTCTATCAAATCTCCTCTTCATCTTCTTTTCTCCAAGGAAAATAGTCCCAACTTCTCCAATCTATCTTCATAACTAAAGTTCTTTATTCCTGGAATAATTCTTGTGAATCTGTTCTGCACCTTCTCTGATGTCTTCACATATGTCCTAAAGTACACTGTCCAGAACTGGCCAAGATACTCCAGCCAAGACCGAATGTGTGACTTATGCCAATGCAACATAACCTCCTTGCTCTTGTCCTGAATGGCTCTATTAGTAAAGCCCAGGATGCTCTGCTTTATTAACTGCACTTTCAGTCTTTCCTGCCACCTTCATTGGTATGCACATATATACCCAGGCATCCTGTTCCTGCACCCCTTTAGAGTTGTACCCTTTATTTTCTATTGTTACTCCATGTTCTCCTTATCAAACTTCACATTTCTCCACATTGAACTTCATCTGTCACTTTTGTGCCCATTCCACCAACTTGGCTATGTGTCTTTGAAGTTCTACACTGTACCCTCCTCACAGTTAACAATACTTCCAAGTTTTGTATCAGCGTAAACTTTGAATTTGTGCCCTGCTCATCAAGGTCATTAAAATATATCAGGAATAGCAAGGATCCCAACACATCCTCGGGAACGCCACCATTCACAAGAGTTGGTTAATGATCCCAGACTGAAATCTATGCACAGAGCCTGAGAGGAGGTATAATGGTCGCCATGCATCCACCAGGGTCATTGGTTTGCTCAAAATGTGCTTTCGATGTTTGGACAGATCAGAAGGTGCTCTTCAGTACTCTCCTGCTCACTTACGGGAGTGGTATTTTGTGCCTTGCACAACCTGGCACCCCAGAGAGAGGAAGTTCTGGCAGAGGAGGACCTAATGGAAAGAGCCACATCTGCTGATGATGAATCTGCTGATGATGAATCTGCTGATGAGGATGAGCCATGCCAGCCAGCTGGGTTCCAGAGCGATGCATGATACACTAATAATGAAAAGATTTCAGTAGCCATGTGTCATTTGCTCAATGAGAACATCATGGCCATACTCCCTTTTCATCGTATCCCGCACATCGACACCAAGGTCACCTGTGCATGTACCAAAACAGAGTTACCAAATGAGGCCAATCAGAGGGACCCACATGAACACAAACTCCTTGAGCAACATTTATTCAACTAAAATGAAAACCACTGCATAAAACAATAATGCAACTGGAAGACCAAGTGAAAAGAACAATAACATTATTAAAATTTTCACAACTCTCAACATTGATCAATCAGGCTTGTAGATCCATATGTGACTAATGTGGTGTTTTAAATCATTTATCGGTGCTACAGGAAGGTACTTCCCCATACCACCAACTGACCCTTATGCCCCTTTGCCTGGGATGACATTGGCGATCAAGCGGCACCTACTCAACAATAACCTGCTCACAGACACTCAGTTTGGGTTCCGCCAGGGTCACTCAGCTTCTGACCTCATCACAGCTTTGGTTCAAACATGGACAAAAGAGCTGAATGCCAGAGGTGAGGTGAGAGTGACTGCCCTTGACATCAAGGCAGCATTTGACCGAGAATGGCATCAAGGAGCCCAAGCTAAAGTGGAGTCAATAGGAATCAGGGGGAAAACTCTCTGCTGGTTGAAGTCATACCGGGCACAAAGGAAGATGCTTGGGCTGACAAGCGGCAAGTTACCTTTGCGCCACACATGTGCCAGGCAATGACCATCTCCTACAAGAGAGGATCTAACCGCCAATGGCATTATAATAATAATCTTTATTATTGTCACAAGTAGGCTTACATTAACACTGCAATGAAGTTACTGTGAAAATACCATCGCTGAATCCACCACAATCAACAACTTGGGAGTTACCATTGATTAGAAACTGAACTGGACTAGCCATGTTAATACTGTGGCTACCAGGGAAGGTCAAAGGCTAGGAATCCTACGGTGAGTAACTCACCTCCTGGCCCCCCAAAGCCTGCCCACCATCTACAAGGCACAATTTAGGAGTGTACTGGAATAAAGTGCAGCTGGATGAGTGCAGCTCCAACAACACTCCAGAAGCTCGACACCATCCAGGACAAAGCAATCTGCTTGATTTCTCCCCCTTCCACAAATATTCAAACCCTCCACCACCGATGAAAAGTGGCAGCCGTGTCTACCATCTACAAGGTGCATTGCAGTAACTCACCAAGCTTCCTTGGACAGCACCTTCCAAACCCACGGCCACTACCATCTGGAAGGACCAGAGCAGCAGATACCTGGGAACCCCACCGTCTGGAGATTCCCCTCCAAATCACTCAACACACTGAATTGGAAATATATCGCCGTTCCTTCACTGTCACTGGGGCAAGATTCTTGAACTCCCTTCCTAACAGCACAGTGGGTGTACCTACACTTCAAGGACTGCAGTGGTTCAAGAAGGCAACTCAACACCACCTTCTGTAGGGCAACTAGGGATGGGTAATAAATGCTGGCCTAACCAGCAATGCACACATCCCGTAAATTATTTTTTTTTTAAATTGCTTGGTTGGCAGAGATCGTGACGGCCCTGGTGCAATGGGAGTCTCCAACTTGGTGGCAATCAGCTCAACTGTTGTCATGGCACTCTGAAGCTGGTACCAAATGGGGCGAAAGGATGTGATCTGCATTGTGAGGGCGCGATATTCCCAAAGGGAACAAAGTCCCCAAGCAAGCACATTTAGCTGTGTGTTTCCCAGCACTCACAGTGCCGACAAACACTTGGCTATTCAGTGCGACTCACTTTGAATAAGGGGCCTGAACGGGGAACTTCCGCACAAGGCCGTACATAGCCCCGTTCTTTTACAATGGAGAGCTCCACTCGCCGGAATTCCCCATTGTATTGAGAGATCGAGACACCATTTTTAAATGGCATCCCGATCTCCGAGGCCCCCAGAAGAATCCCCGACCCTCCCTGTCTGAATACAAAATGGGAGGGTCCCATGACCCCCCCACCCCACTTCCCCAACAACCCCATATGCCCCGACACCCACGCCGGGCAACCCCGGCCCAATCGCACGCGCGCAAAAAATGGCACTGCAAGGGTAACCAGGTGGCACTTGCAATGTCACCCTGCCCAAAGGAAATCCATCTGGGGCCTCTGATCCCCTTGGAAACCATCACGAGTGCCGTTCCGTCTGGCCCACGTTTGTGGGGACCAGTGCCAAATGGCGCTCGCCCGAGGTCCCCGAGATAAAAGGATTGAATCCTAAAGCTTCAGTTACCTCAGGAATCTGCATTTTACAGTAAGGCTCAATACCTCCCTCTACTATGCAGATTTGCCAAAAAGTGATCTCGCACATTGTGGGTGGGATTCACCTTGCAATGTCTCGAGAGTTTGCATTGATCCTCGTGAGGGTTTGCGAGCCAGGTAGATCCTGGAAGCCGAGTATCCTGGCTTTCAACGGCCACACTGCGCCGTGGCGAGCTGCTTTTCCAGCACAGTGTAGCCAGAGGATTATGCCCTGAGTCTTCCACCTCCTCCTCCACCACCACCTCCAAGGTTATTATTGGTCCCATGGGGCTGGTGGCTGAAGCTGCCGATGTTTCAGATGTGGAGAAAACAAAACAATCATTTTAGATTAGTTCAGAGAGAGACATTTCCTAAAACAGACTCTCAACATTAGGAGATGGTAACCAGGTTTTGAACCTTAGGCCCTTCAACATTGAGAAACACATTCCTCCCTGAATTCTGCAAGCTTCCAAAGTCAAAAGCCATCAATTCCACCTCCCCGTCACCTTCCCCAGTTCCCAACCCCACCTACCCTTCTTCAGCCCTGTTTCCAAAAAGAGAGCTATGTGCCCTTTGAATCTCTCCACCCTGAGACATTCCTCCAAGCTCACCTTGCCCAATAGTGAGACTGCACTGATTTGCTGCCAGCTCCAGAACTTACTGCTCTATTGGGATGAAAATGCTCATGCCGACTTGACCACCTCTGGGCCTGGCCCTCTCTCTGGAATTATCTTCCCTCATCTCCTGAAAGTAAGAAGGGAGATTGCAATGAATATGCTTGCTAAAATCAAATGCGTGGCTAACATGTCCTTTGTCGACATTCAACATTTTGCAATGCTCCTTACTAACTAACAGATGGTGAATTTTATAAACTACCCCCCCCCCCCCGCCCCCCACCCCACCCCACCACACCCCCTGAATCCGTTGGTGCCATGCAAAGTGGTATGTTTGCTTCATGCCGCCTCGTGTGCTTGGCCAAAAAACTAGGCAATCCCACTCTTGACATGCATTATGTCCCTATACCCTTCCATTTAGATCCATCTGCAAATTGGTTACACATTCACCCTGGCAGATCATACAAAGTCATTAAGTCTTTTGTGGCACTGTAATCAAGTCATTTGGCTGACCCAATGCTGATACCTAGATTGCTTTTGGTTGGCTGGAAGGCTGTCAGAAGGCATGAGGGTCTCCCACTGTTCGTTCACAGCATGGAGGAGAACTCACAGGTAGTCGTCATCAAACTATGGGGCCATCCTTGGTCTGGGCGAACAGCTCCTCTCTCTGCCAAATGGCGCCCTTATAGCTTCTGTGGAGAAAGAACGAGAATTAAAGGATAGTTTTTGAGTCTTTTTCGAAACTCCTATTCAAAACGAAAATGGGACAGGTGTGCTCAAATGTTATTTTCTCCCTGACAAGGGTCCTGATTGAGGCAATGCTGGCACAAAAGTTCTCAGAATTTAAAAACAAGCTCTTACCTGCTGCTACTCCAATAGTTCAAAGATTTCACACTCTTTGGGGTTAAAATGTCTGTTTGAAAACCAGTAATTATGATGCAGCTACCAGAAACCCTTCCCAGGTACTGTTAAATTGGTGGCCATGACCGACTTTGGGTTCACGGCTTTTAGCCGCTCTTCCCGGATTTCCTTCGCTGGAAGCCCAAATGGGCGCACTGCGCACCCTTCTTCGAGGTAGTTGTCCAGTTTTCCACTGGACCGCTGTTTATTGGTCGCAAGGTACTTTATTCAGCATCTTTAAAAGGCGGGGATGGAAGTCAGCGAACTACCCACTTCAGGATCGAACTCCAGTCCCTCACACCACTACCAAGAGAAGTGCAAAATACATCTCATGGTGTTTTCAAATCTGTCGTGCTGGCGATTGAAGACTCTGCTCCTCAGAGTTTAATTTGTATTGTTATTTTTAATCCTGTTTCTACTGTCCTGAGCTTACCCTATCACTCAAATGCTCGCAAATCCTTGATGTTTGAAATGTCAACTATGAAAATGGCTTTAACCTTTACAGAATGCCAAATGGGAAATTTTACCTCTAATTCCTCTTTTTAATATCTTACAGTACATTTCTGACAAAGATTTGATTTTTTTTTTACGTTTGAAACCAAGACATTGCATGTTTTTCCCAGCCTTTCTCTCAGTTTGCTTTTATGGCTGAAACAATGAAATGGATGCATTTTTGCATGGAAAAAATTAAGACAGAAGATTGTGTTGAAGTGCACATTGTTTTATTTAATTTGTGTATTGGTATCCTTTACATCCAATAATTTTAGCTCATGTGTGATCGATATTGCACTAAATTTAATTCTCTGCCTCTACAATCAGAGCATAATGCTAAATTATTTGGAATATACAAAAAATATTTGTTTTGTCACCAAGGAAACAAAGCTAATATTGGATTTATTACCTCATGTTGAGCTCAGGTGTGCTTTTTGTCTCAATATACTAAATAAATAATTAAAGCTCTCCATTCCCACTCAAATGCATTCGTTAAAATGTAATCCCAGAGCAGTTCTGGTTTGCCATATGTGTTACATTTTGATTAGTTTTCTTCAAAGCCTATTTATGTACATTAGTTAAGTCTGAAGCATTTTTGAGACTTACTTACACACAAGTAACACCAGTTCAGCTTTTTGCACAAAAATATATTTTATCAGTTTGGACCAAACTCATGCACCTCTGCTGTAATTGTGTTAGTTACCTGGCAACCTCTTTATTTGTTCTTCCTTATAGATGATATGGAGGCCATTCAGGTCAAGCAGTTTGTAAAGCACATCAATGAATTATACACCAATAACCAACATGGATTCTCTGAAGAATTTGAGGTAAATTACTGTTGCAATAGTTCCTAAGTTGTTGGGAGTGGGTTCCCTTTTTGCCTCTGTGCTGAGTTGGGTAAATCAGAGGTTGTCACTATTTTGTACTATTTGATTGTGTAATGTCATTTAAATGAAATTATACAATGGAAGCTAATGGCCAAAACTACAAAAAAATAGAAGTCCAGTACCTTCCATTTTAATCTATTTGTCAGTTGTAATAATTTATACTTTCCTGCTTCAACTTAACTTATAGTTTGTTACATGTCCCACAGTAATTTATGGGATTGATTCTTTTCTAAGTGTCTATTTCCTTGAAGTTCCATAATTTCACTTTGAACACTTAAAATGCAAAAAAAAGATCCTGGATCATTCCATGTATATGAGGACAGAAATATACTGGATGGAATAAAACACTGGGAAAGTTTAGACTTTTTTAAAATGGGGAGCTATAGTTTGGATTTGGTTCAAAAGGCACTTTAGTGTTCCATGCTGTCAACTGTCTGTGACTGCACAGTTTTTGCATTTCCTGCTTTAGGGCTGGAAAATACTGCACTGGTTTAAGCACAGCATATGTCTGCATCTTGGAGCACTCTCATGAAGAACTGTTGCTGAAATTCGGATTGGAGTGCTGCTTGTTCTCCTGCATGTCATCCCTTACAAGATTCAGAGAGCCTCATGATATCCACTTCCTGCATTCTACGATGTGATCTCTTCCAGCTGCTGTGCTTCATTGACTGTTTGTGTATCTTGTATACAAATCCCCATATTTTAATTTTTTTTTAACCTCTCTAGCCTTAATGTCAAAATTCCAAGACCATGCAAACTTTTCCTTTCGGACAGCAGGACAATCTAGACCTAGATTGGTCCATGAGTTCCCAACATTAGCAGCTCTCGATTAAGTTGCAAGGAGGCATGCTTTTTTAAAAAGTGATCCCTTCCCATAAACCAGATAACTTTACCTCCCTTCCCTGACTCCAACTGAATGAGCTGAGCTGGGCCATGCTCCCCCTTGGGTGCTGTCACTTTTAAGTATAGTGATCCTGACACTTTCTGTTTTTTCTTTCTGCATTTGCTTAACCATATGCCCCATATTTCGCTGCATGGTACTGACAGTGCTGTCAGAAATCTCTCCATGCTTGCTGAGCACCATTAATATTGGCATACAATTCAAAAACATTTTTTTGTTCTTTGTCGTTAAACTTATACCATTTAGTGCATTTAAATAAATGCTAAACTGTGGCGTTTATCCTGTTTCGCTAATAGTATTAGAAGATTGGAATTCAAAATTTATAAAGTCCTATAAATGAGGACTTTTTGAGAATTGCTGGTAATTGGTTGTGTTAAGTTCTGCTGTAATGATATGAAATTGCAGAATCTAATTTCAGACAAAAATCTGTCAACGTGAGATACACTTTTTTCACAAATCATAAACACTCCTTAATGAGTCCTTAAATGTGCTTCTAACTCTTTTCTAAACAATTCACACTGCTATAAATTTGAATGTGACTGAATTAGAGATCAAAAGATTAAAAGGTGATGGAGCACAACAGTCATTTGGATTAATGAATTCATTTTTCATCACACGTCTTGATTTGTTTATTAGATGAAATTATTCCACAGTATGTTTAATGGTGTAACAAATGGATGTGATTAATAGCAGTGGTCTGCTAGATCATGAATAATAGATTTTGGCTGATTTGAATTAGATCGTCTTGATCAGAAGCAATTCTCTTGGGGCAAGTGTTTGTCCTGCATACTGTCAACATGGTTAAAGGCTTTTATCTCTGCTCAATCATTTAGCTGATGGTTTGTCAATGCCAGTAACTACCAAACTGCACACTTCTGCTTTCTTGCAAATAGCTAAATGTCAAAATGGTGCACCTATTATCGAATAATGTACTGTATATGTGCCGTGCAGTCATATTTACAATGAGATTTGTTGCCAAGCCAATTAATTCAGTTGGATCCAACATTCTTTAAACTTTGTTTATTTTCAAGTTCATTTTTTTCCTCGTCTTACCTGCCCATCTTTACCAATCATACCCACATTAGGTCCACCACAAACATTTGTTGAGCTGGAAAGGCAGCTATAGGTTATTGTCTCCCATGCAAGAATGACCCACTTACTGAATTCCTTGTTTCCCCATTGCCTGGCTACTACCTCCCAAAGAATCATTTGAAATTGGGAAGTGGCCATGCTGGAGAATTATGTTTGCAATCCTACCTTATTTTCCCTGAGTCTGTAAAGCGTTAGCACAACAACTCTGTGTCACTGGACTGTAAACTGCATTTCTCAATTTAATTCTTCAAAAAGCTATTTTCTTCAGTCTGCTTCGCAATATCTTTTATCAGTTTAAAGGTCAATTCTGTTGTTAACAAATGAGTGCTTTATCCTGAGTTTTTAATCTAACTTTGTTAGTGAGAAAATAGACCACCTTTACACTGCAGTGCCAGAGATTCGCGGTCAATTGTTTTTTTCAGTTGATACTTGTATAAGTAATTAAGGTTTTTAGAAAGGGTTGTTGATCCGAATAGAGCATTACATTATGTCTGAAGCTTTATACATTTCTTTTGCTAAGTGATTTAACATGAATATGGGAATATGATGTTGTTAACTTTCCTGTTGACTGAAGTTTGGGTTGTTTTACTGGGTTTGTTACTGCAATTCTAATATCTGGTGAAACAGTGTGATTTTCTATGCAGCATCCATGTAAACTGCAGAATTTGAACTGTATATATAAATCTATACTTCAAATATTGCAATTTGCACAATACTGTATAGAAAATCACACACATTTGCATTACAGTCATGTACCATGTTCTTCAAAATCTGAAATTTGTGTTAGAAAAATAAAGATTAATACACTGTTCTCAAAATAACCTGTGTTTTTAAATAATTTGATGAGAACAGAGTCTATATAATTCACTGCGAGTAAACTGCAGCGTATGAGGAGGGGGAGA
The DNA here is from genome assembly GCF_902713615.1 of Scyliorhinus canicula. Lineage (NCBI taxonomy): Eukaryota > Metazoa > Chordata > Chondrichthyes > Carcharhiniformes > Scyliorhinidae > Scyliorhinus > Scyliorhinus canicula. Next base: position 47,356,005 of record NC_052156.1, read on the forward strand.
AACCAATAGGCCAGAAATTCCATAGATGGCAGTACAGGGCACATTGGAAATTAAATCATATTACCTTTTGTGTAACAAGAGCTTATTTAAAAGTAATTAATTTTCAGCTTGAGGTAAGTTAGTTGCTGCTACCCAGGCTTATATTTTTCATAATAATCTGCATTCCATTTCTTCTTCCCAAAGCACAAACAGATCAAACAGTGATTTGTTAGAAATAATTAATCTCAAAGAAGTATCTGTTTAAATAATATCATCACTCCCAAAACGCTTGCAACATGAATTCTCTTGCAGTATGTTTTCTCCTAAGTATGTGCAGAGATCAGCATTAAATTACTTTGCTGTGGGGTCTGATAGCAATAATTACTTTTCCAGATCTTTCCCACATAACAACTGAAGATTCCATTTCCAAGAATGTGTTTCCTTCCCTGCATTAATTTGTATGAGGTAGAAAAGCAGACAAAGTAAAAACTAAATTAGTTGCGTGTTTTGGTTTTATCTATCTCCAACCATAATTAAAATCTGAAGGATATTTCTCACTTGTAAGAATACATTTTCTGTGCCTGAAAGATTGTTTGGCAATAATTACTTACTGCACTGTTAAAAATGTATCATAGACTGGAATGAGCAAGCCCTAACTTTGTTTGGAGTGTATAGTGGGTATATATCATGTAAGTACACCAACTATATGTTTCATTGCAAATTTCCTTGGTGAGATACTGGTATAGCGAAGATTGTGGAACAATAGGAAACTTGGCCAGCAACCCCATGATTTCCATGTTCAAATACATATGAGCAGTTTCTGTCTGATTTATTTTTTAATAATGATGAGCGGCACTTATTTTTAATAAAAAATTGACCATTGAAACCGGGGCATGCTCAAAGGTAACCTTCTTAGCAAGCTTTTAACTGCGTGCAAATCTGCATGTAAGGGAACTCTTAATTGATCATCTAACATTCTGTTAAATTGCTTTTTTCTATGCATGTTGTATTATGTCTATGCTTATGTCAATATGGTAACGCACAATCACTAAGCAACTCCACATACGAAACTGGTGTGCGAAATACAATGAAATGTTCCATTCCAGGAAAGGATCACTTGTTAGTTATATTTAATGTGATGCGTGACTTTTGCAGCTTGCATAAAATATGTCCTAAAGCGGATTGCTTTAGCTCTACTGATGACAGGAATAATGGCTTATAACCAGAAGCATTCTCTTGCATTTGTCTTTTTGTCATTTAAAAATACTGCATCTTTCCATTTCTATCTCTTCCTTCAAATGACAGTGTGATGCTCCTCAGCTGAGAAAGGACGAAATTCATGTAGGGATACACTTCTGAAGCATGCGTTGGTGCTTCCTGTTCAACTAGAGCTGACAGAACATTAATCACTGCAAGATAATCACATTATCGAGGGCTTGATTTTTCTGAGACCTTGAAGAACAAGTCTTCGCGGCAGGTCTATACTTGGATTCTAATGCAGCATATGTAATGATAGTGATGTGAATGTAACATATCAAGCATACGTTTATTAAGATTCCCAGCAACATTAGATTTTCGTTGTTTTGACACATCCACCTCTGAACTTGATTACATTTGGCTCTGTTGCACCTGATATTGTCTGGGGAGGAATTCTCAAATACTTCATCATAAACTGAAATATAGGGCAGCACGGTGGCCTAGTGGTTAGCATAACCGCCTCACGGCGCTGAGGTCCCAGGTTCGATCCCGGCTCTGGGTCACTGTCCGTGTGGAGTTTGCACATTCTCCCCGTGTCTGCGTGGGTTTCGCCCCCACAACCCAAAAATGTGCAGAGTAGGTGGATTGGCCATGCTAAATTGCCCCTTAATTGGAAAAAATAATTGGGTAATCTAAATTTTAAAGAAAAAATAAAAATAAAAAAAATAAACTGAAATATTAGGATGGAAGTTTGGTTGTTTATTAAAACTTACAATTATATTTGACCTTCCTAGAATATAAAGATAATCACAATAATCTCTGACTTCTCTTCTTCACTATGACACATTTTCTTAAATCTCTGTTCTCTGCCCCTCCTGCTGTGCCCATTCCTTCCCCTAGCCCACCAAACCAAATTTCTACCAATCCAGTGTTCCTCCAAGCCCTAGCCATGAATTTGCTTCCTTCTCTAATATTCCTTCTATTGCCACCTTATGCCCCCTAAAAGCTCAGATTGTCCTTGAGATTTACCTCCTTCGCTATCAAATCATTGTTGAAATTTAAATTGACCAAGTATCCACATCCTTCAGGGGAAGTAAGTTCCAGATTTTTGTGAGAAAAAAAGTTTCTGTCTCTCTATGAAATGGCCTAGCTCTAATTCTTAAGATTATGACCTCTTGTTGTGGATTTTCCCCAAGTGTAAATTGTTTCTTTGTATGCACAAAATAAAATCTCGGTGGGGGGGGGGGGTGGATTTTCCGTGCCCCTCGCGGCGTGTTTCTCGGCGTTGGGAGGCGGCCCGTCATTGGCTGGTGGTGGGATCTTCTGGTCCTGTCGCTGTCAACGGAAATTTCCCATTGAACCCATCCTCCGCCACCTCGAAACCCCGCGGCAGGGGATCACCATCGGCGGGTCCAGGAGATCCCGCTGGTGCGAGCGGCCAGAACATCCACACCCCTCTCCCGTATCATTTTAAACACCTCAATTAGATCACCCTTTCTAAACGTAATGAAATAAAAAACAATTTTGAAACTTGTCAAGTTTTGTTATGCCCTCGCATCATTCTGGTTGACCTGTGCTGTGACTTCCCAAAACCAATGTATCTTTCAAGAGGTTTGTTGCCTAAAACTGAACAATAGTGCAGCAGATGAGGATCTTGAGGCTCTGTACAACTGAAGCATTATTTTCTCACATTGAATTCCAACCCCACTGAGATGAAAGCCAATATTTGATTAACCTTTTTTGATTGTTTTTTGTACCCGTACACCAGCTTTTGGTGATTTATGTACATGCACATCTAAATCCTTTTGCTTTGTCACGGATCCTCTCAGCAATATGACAATATTCTGATTTGCCTTTCTCAGATCCAATGTGGACAATCTCACACTTACCCACTTTAAACTCTCTCTGCCATAATTCTACCCCTTCATCTAATCTGACTGTGTCTGTTTGTAATTTTCTGTTCCCATCCACACAATTTATTGTGCCTTCAGTGCCATCTACAACTTCATATACAACTCTGTATTTCTTCATTAAAGTCATTGATGCGTATGGTAAAGAACTGAGGCCCCAGTACAAATCCTTGGAGCAAGCATACACTTGTCATATCTGCCCAATCGGAAAGGAAACCTTTCTTCTACCCTCAACCCATGTTATCATATTGATTCTCTACCTTGGGCTCATTTTTGCCCATAATCCTTTGTATGAAACCTTATGCAATGTCTTTCTAGGTGAGTATTGATTTTATCCGTATGATGTACTCGCGTCGCTCACCAGTTTATGATATTCAGCAATCTGGCCTATGGTTTTCTGCTTATCCCGTAATCCTATTTTGATCTGAGGTGTGAAAGTGGCAACCTTCAATCCTCAGCACATTTTACAAATCTAAGTTTGAAAGATTGTGGTCAGATAGGGAAGGCTTTCAGTTGGGATTGCGAGCCTGTGTTGAGTTGGTGATAGGGATGCTATAATTGAATTCAATGCTCCGGGCTAGATAGTGGAACATCCTCTAGGTTTCTTCCTGTCCCAGGAATTTCTTTAGTCTCTTGGATTCAAACAATATTAGGTCAATGTAAAAACTGGAACATGAGTAAACCATTTGGCACTTGGAGCCTGCACTATTTAACAAAATCATGGTTTACTCCTGCTCCAGTTCTTACATTGACCTAATATTGATTGAATCCAAGAGACTAAAGAAATTCCTTTGTTCAAGTTCATTGAAATGCCAATAAAACATTTTCAGTCTAATGAGATATAGTGCTGAAGGACAAATCAGTTGCAAACATGAAATGAAATGAAAAAGGAAATGTCTGGAAAGTTCTTAAGTTAGCAATTTACAATAAAATCTTTCTCAGACTATAGCAATCGCTAGACTGTTCCAACAAATTTTCCCCACAAACCTCCCCATTGTCTTAAAAGTTTCACCTTATTCCAAAAACAAATCCAAATGGAATTTCAATTTTTTTCTTTCAGGGTAATGAACATAATTCCCGAAATAATATTTTGTATTATGTCAAAAGTGTAAAAGCCAATGCATTCAAGTGTCAAAATGTACAGATACATTTGGACAAACGTTTGACTGTGCAACCTGAGCATTAAGCATTGCCTGGGTGATGCACAGAAAGAAAAGTCTACAGTGAGGACCAACTCACACTAAATGTTCCTTTCCTTAATATAAATGGAAAGAAAATCATCTGAGTACGATCTTCTCCATCAGATTTTCTGTTCTGTACTCCTCCCCATGACACTTAATACCAGGCAATAAGGATGAAAGCCGACTCCATCATGTTTACAAGTGACTACTAAACTCTTTGAAACTGGAACTTCCAGCCCTTTAAATTGAACTACCAATCCAACCTTTTTTGCTAACTTTTTTCTTGTGGAGGAAAAAAAGGGCATTTAATTTCCTTTCATTTATTCCAACAATTTTAATCTCTTCTCTCTGTTAAAAGTACTGACTCTTCACCCTCCAGTGGCCCACCTAAGGGATATACCTCTCAAAAGCAGCAGAGTTTACTTTTGAACCATATAATCCTGGATGAGATTTCCAACAAGAAGTGCTAGGTATCAATCAGGAGTAGAGGCATGAACTATTTTCCTTTCCCAAGTCGAAGAGCACAGAGGCCAGTTGCAGCGTTTCAACTGCTGCTAAAGATGTGGAAAGCAGATGCTTCAAGCTGAATGTCCAAGCTACAACCTCCCAGTTCTGAATGACTCAACTATTGACTGGGTAAATGCACTGAGTCTTCATGGGAATTTAATTTTCAGTTTGAACCACAGTTAAATACCAGATAATCCTTCTGATATTTGAGATAAAATGTCTGCATCTTTAAAAAGCCGGAAATTTATTTCTGTACCTAAGTATTGACTTGTATATGATAATCTATGCACATAAAATGAAAGTGTGGTGTGCCCAACTATTGAATGTCGTAATGTTTTGAATAGGAAATCAGTGAAGTATTCCTTATTCCTTTTTTAATTTGTAGGAAGTGCAGCGTTGTACAACCGATATGAACATCACATCAGAACATTCCAACCATCCAGATAACAAGCACAAAAACCGATACATCAACATTGTAGCATGTAAGACTATGCTGGATTCAAATATATTAATGTCTAAATCAGTCTTTCATATATTGCACTGAAATCTACCCACTTTGGGTGGTGAAGGAGTACATCTTGGATAAAAAGCATGAGGTTGTTCAATCAAGATTCTGAAAATTATTATTCAGCCCCAAATAACAGTAAATTATTTCAATTGGCAATGAGTGTCCTTGTTTTGTGTTTACAGTGTTCATTTATTCATTTATGTGTGCTCTGCCCAAAGGCAGGTCTTAATTGGCACATTGTCTGCTGATGCTTAATCCTGAACCATTTTCTTGGCAGTTCTTTTGTCAGTGGAGGATTGCCATTGCCTTCCACTCTCAGGCAGGGTGATGAGGCAGATCCCAAGTTTACCTCAAATAAAATGAAAATCGAATCTACAATGTCGGCATTATTCTGCACCACATGCGAGACATCAGGCTATCTGACCTTACTGAATTGTGTGTTATTTTATTTGTTGAATATCTGTCAGAATTTGTGAAGTAACTTTTGAAATATCTGAAGATCAAAGTGGTTTATTCTTGTGGATTAATATTTCCCCTTCTGCAGATGATCACAGCAGAGTTAAACTAAGGCCAATACCAGGAAAGGATTCAAAGCACAGTGACTACATCAATGCCAATTATGTCGATGTAAGTTATTCTTTTATATTTACTGTATTTCTTTCATTTGCCAGGGTCATTCAATTCAAAGAATTCTAGAATTGAAATAGAGACTGTGTGAATCACGGATTTGAACACTACTGTATGTGTTGTTTGATTTCTAAGTTCTAGATTTAAATTCAGCTTAGGCAGACAGTTAAGCCAATATTTCTCTTTTTCTTTCTCTCATACTCTTTCCCTTCCTTTCCTATAATAAACGTATGTAAAATTAGTTTCAACTTCTTCAATCCAGTTTCTAGTGGTTGCATAGATCTGTATTTTTTGAAAGCAGAGTTTCTGTTCCAGCAGAATTAAAAATGTGGAATAAAGGGAAATCTTGACAATTAAATGGATATGAATCGTGTGGCGTTTCAATCGTTGAATTTTCACATTTGTGCAGAGAAGCGTCAAGAGTAGTGAAATATTGGCTCAGATTTTGCAGAGGAAATGATAGCGAGTTTAATTTTACCAAAATGTCAAAGCCTTCACAGCTTAAAAGAGATTATCATGGTGTTTACCTTTTCAGGTTTGATTTTTGGGCAGTACATCAAATTTATTTGATATTGTTTTGTCCCCTCGACAGGGTTACAACAAGTCAAAAGCCTATATAGCTGCACAAGGACCTCTTAAACCTACGTTTGAAGATTTTTGGAGAATGATATGGGAACAAAACACAGGAATTATTGTTATGATTACAAATTTAGTGGAGAAAGGACGAGTATGTGATCTTCTTAATTTGTTGTTTTCAGATTCTTGCTTTGATTTGAATTCATCATACATTTATATAGCACCTTTCATGGCCACGGGATGTCTCAAACACGTTGCAGATAATGAAGTACTTCTGAAGTGTATTCACTGCTATAAATGAGAAATGCTATTTACAATTTGCATGTGACAAGCTTCTGCGAACAACAATGTAATTACATCCAGATAATCTGTTATTGTGACTGATGAATATTGACTGGGACACTAAGCACTACTCCCTTACTGTTTTTCAAAATAGTGCTGAGGGGCCTTATACATCCACCTGTAGAAGGCAGATAGTCCCTCATTTCAGCACTTCATTCGAAAACAACACTCCCTCAGTACTGCAGTGTCAACTTGATTTTTGTGCTCAAGTCCTGGACTTGACAACTTTCTCATTCAAGAGGCAAGTGTGCTAGCAACTGAGCCATAGCTAGCATAAATGTATTGTAATTTTGACATTTATTTATGGCACTCTCTGGGTAGAATTAGACTCTCTATTTCTTGTTTTAGCGAAAATGTGATCAGTACTGGCCAAGTGAGAACAATGAAGAGTACGGCAATATTATTGTCACTTTGAAGAGCACAAAAGTACGGGCATGTTGCACAGTACGCCGGTTCACCATAAGGAACACAAAAGTTAAAAAGGTAAATGTAGAAATATAAGTGTGCCTTTTCATACTTCTCAAGCGCACATGAGGAACCTTAGGCTTGGCACAATTACAAACAAATGTGAAAAGATAAACTATAGGTTATTTATAAAGTGCTTTTCATGTCCTGAGAGCATCTTAAAATGCCAGCAGTCAATAAATTCCATTTGAATTGCAGTCACAGTTATAACATAAGGCAACACAGTAACCAATTTTTTTGCAACGCAGTCCCTCAAACAGTAATGAGGTAACAGCAAACTGACATTTCTTATGATGTTGGTGAAGGGATTCACATTTGCAAGGACATCAGGGGAACTCTCCAGATCTTCTTTGCCCAGGACCATAACATATTTGGCATCCACCTCAACATGTAGGTGCGACTCGGTTCAATTTGCTCCTGGAAAATAGTTCTCATCTTTACCATGCATTAAAAGAAATACATTTTTTGTACTTCAGAATAAAGGTACGGGAAATATATTTTTATGATATGCATAATTGGAGGAATCATCCTTTATTTGCTGCAATGGAAACTATGGGTGCAATGTTCCACCACGCTGCGCCCTGAAAGCAGCGCTTGAACGCCTTGCAAGATCTCGTGTAAATGGGCAGGATGACTTTTTAGCAAATTTGCATATTAAAATGAGACAGCGTGTCTCACTTTAATGTGCATTTCCTGAGTTACCCGAGGCGTGTGATCTATCCCTTTCGCCTCAAAAACCTTGGGCAAGCGCTGTTTAGTACTGTTCTTCACAATCAGGGACCAGATAAAACTGCAATTACGGGAGCTTCCCAAGGGATCGGAGGCCCCCAGGTGCATGCCCATTGGGCAGGGTGGTGCGCTGGCTCTGCTGGTGCCACCAGGGCACCCTGGTACTTGCAGCCTGGCACCATGGCACTGCCAGCTGGCAGGGACACTGCCAATGTGCCAGGTTGGCACTGCCAAGTTGCCAAGCTCGCATTTTCTGTGCAGCGGCAATCTGAACAGGAGTGCCCAGCACTGGTGCTTGGGGTTGAGGCTAGGAACCCTCTGACCCTCCCATAGTGCGTTGGGCTTTGGAGGGGGTCGCTTTAGGGTTCCAGAGATTGGGACACCATTTAAAACGGCATCCTGATCTCTCCTTACACTGAGGAGTTTTGTGAACGGAGCTCCTCAGTGCACTAAACGGGGCTATGTGTGGCCTCAGCTGCACTTTCCCCATTGAGGCCCCTATCTGACGCGAGTGCCATTTTACAGCGTTGTGTTTCTCGGTGCTGCGAGCGCTGGGAAACTCGCAGCTAAACGCGCTCACGATGGGACTTTGTTCCCATTTAGTTCAATCCCACCCAATATAACTCTTTCATCCAGCATTAACCACAGAATTGAATGTTTTCATGCAAACAGCCATACAGTGGCTGTCCACCTTTGACCTACAGGGATGTAATTGTTTGTTGGTTCCATAGATAATGTGAACAACTGAAACTGCTGGGGCTGGATTCTCTGTTTTTGGGACTATGTCCCCACACTGTCGAGAAAACTGGTCTTTTACGCCAGGAAAACTGACTTCAAAAGGCCACAGATTCCCCGTTTTGCTGGAGGCCAGCAGGCAGCCGATACAGCCCCCAGCACTTCCGGGTCAGAGGCCATGCCTGCAGCGGCCGCATTGTGCTCCATGACGGACTCTGATCGCGGACATGGACCGGCAAAATAGTGCCCCTCATCGGCCGCTCGCGCACCCCGGACCACCCGCATACATTGCCCCCAGCCCCAAGGACTAAGTCCACAGCCACCACGCAAGGATCCCGGACAGTGGGACCATGAGAGAACCACGCCGTCAGGAATTCGGCTGGTCGGCAACGGAGCACACGCGGCAGTCCTCAGGCAATGGCCTGAGGCGGTGGATACTCAGCGCGGCGTACTCCACGAGCACGCCGATTGTCGGTGGGGTGGAGTGGAATTTGGAAACCGCCGCTTCCGATTTCGGCGCCAAAACGGATTCTCCGTCCCATCGCCGAACGTGATTTCGGCGTCGAGCGGAGAATCCAGCTCCTGATTTTTCATTTTCCTCCTGGAGTATATATTTACACTAAAACTTGCTTTGCTTGGGCCTAGATAAATTCAAGTGATGAAGCACTGATTCACTGGGCGGGATTCTCTCAGCCCAGGGCCGGACCGAAGAATCGCTGCAACCAGCGCGAATCGCACCATACCGCCGGGACGCAATTTTCCACAGAGCAGTGAGCGGTGAATCAGAGCCATTGGCGCCCGTCGGGGCCGCTTTACGGGCCACCCCCCCGGCAATTCTCGGCCTGTGATGGGCCGAGCGGCTGTATCAAAAAACCCGAGTCCCGCCAGCACTGTTCTAACCTGGTCTTACCTGGCGGGACCTCGGCTTTGAAGGGTCCGGGGGCGGCCTGTGGGGGGGGGGGGAGGGGGATCCGACCCCGGGGTGGGGGGGGCCGGTGTGGCCTGGCCCGCGATCGGGGCCCACCGATCGGCGGGCTGGCCTCTCGGGCTGGGGGCCTCCTTTCTTCCGCGCTGGCCCCTGTAGCCCTACGCCATGTTGCGTCGAGGCCGGCATGGAGAAGGAAGCCACTGCGCATGCGTGCATTGGCGTCGGTGTCACTGCGCATGCGCGCGATGGCACCGGTGCCACTGTGCATGTGCGGACCCCGAGGCACCCAGTTGACACCGGGATCGGCAGCCGGAGCAGCCGTGGGCCGCTCCAGTGCCGTGCTGGCCCCTGTAGGGGCCAGAATTGCTGATCCTGAGGCCATTTTGATGCCAACGACGTTTACGACAGCGTCAACACTTAGCCTCAGGATCAGAGAATCCCACCCACTGTTCTGGAACAACATGAAAATTGCTTTCTGACAATGGGTCCGGGGCAAATGTCCTGGCCCTGCACACTTTTTTAAAAAAGACAATGGGGGTCTGTAGCTTTAGAACGCTTTTTTAGAGGAGTGATCACTGATTAGTTGTCTGTCTCCTCTGCCCGCCTTTTCTCTCTGATTAGAGAATTGCTATGTGATCTGGGTGGATCTGGGGAGGAAGGGAGGTGACACAAATGGATCAATAGATTATCAAAGTTGTATCTGTTTACAGGCATTCCAACACAAGAGGAATTTGGAATAAAGATAGCATTGACTTCATCATTATTCAATTCTGAATTGCCACCTGACAAATAAGTGAATTTGCTATGCGATTAGTTTTTCTTGCTATTAGTCATTTGAAGTAGAAGTAAGCAGTCCATGGTTTAATTCTGATTTTATTGGATATATTATACTTTTCTGAAATTTTTCAAAATTTTCCCTGCTTTTTTGGCCTTGTATTTGCATATTGCAATCTGAATTGCAGAAGTAAGTATTACGCACGCGTGTTAGGTCAAGCAATAATGTACGAGTGTTGTCCTAGTTGGCACAGTTTTCGATTTGCCAATTTTACTCCAAATAAAATTTTACATATTCACTAATGCTGATGAATTGTGGTTACAGGGACAAAAGGGAAACCCCAAGGGACGTCAAAATGAGCGAATGGTTATCCAATATCACTATACACAGTGGCCCGATATGGGGGTACCAGAATATGCACTTCCTGTACTCACCTTTGTAAGAAAGTCATCTGCGGCTCAAATATCAGACATGGGACCAGTGGTAGTACATTGCAGGTATGTGGAAATGACTTTTCCTCACATGTTTGAGGGAAATCAAATTGTGCATGGGACTGCATTTGATTCAGCTCCTTATATTAAAATAATTTTCGTGTTTCAGGATCATTCATTCTTCTGATTGCATCAATAATGTGCCGGAGTTTCTGCTTGCTTTCCACCCTATTTTCTAAAAGTCCAGGCAGAATTAACTAAAATAACGCAAAGGATTGTGGAATTTGAAACATAAGTGAATGACACCTGGAACCACTTACTATTGAGCTTTCATAATCTTTTACGTTGAGTTCAGCAGTCAGTTTGCTGAAGCAATTCTTATTCACAAAACTAGCTGTTCCCATGTTAACATGGTGAATTTCTGCCAGTTACACCTGATCAAGATTCTTTGTCATATTTCATTCAGACGTTTGGCTCCAAAGGTACATATGGCCACATTAATCCACTATTAATGATATACAGCTGCAGTGATCACCAGTCAATTGGAGCATTAGGCCTGCTTCACATACTGTTGTCACATTAGAGTGTTTAAAATTCAGTTTAAATTAGTCAAAATTCAGTCAGTTGGTCTACCCTTGTACATAAGTCCTATAATCAGTGTTGAAAACAAAGGTAGTTTTAAGGGATTTATATTTGTATTAGTAAATATTAGAAATAAGGTATAGTTTTAAATATGTTTATTTTAATGTTTCTGTGCCTGGAAGGGTAAGCTCTATAGTTAGATTCATGCTGGGCAAAGCTGTTCGTATGTGTGGGGGTTGATTAAGTTTCAACTGTGTTTCTATTGTGCTTATAGAGAGGGCTATGGCGTGAAGAATAAATAAAAGGCATAAGCATATGTGGGTTGAGGAGCAGCTGGGGCCTTGTAAGGTGCAGAAGCTTTTAAGTTTTAATTTAGCTAATTTGATTGCAGTTGGAGATAGATAATGAGAGCAGCTCTCACAGCTCTGCGAGAAGCAGTTGGTTTTAGAAGACTAAAGAGGGAACATCTCTCAGCTTTGCTAGAACAAAAGCCATACCATGGAATAATGGTGGGGAAATTGCTGGAGTCTATAATCAGGGATGGGGTAATTGAACACCATGAAAAATGTTGGTCAATCAGGGAGAGCCAGCATGGATTTGTGAAGGGAAGGCCATGCCTGACTACTTTAATTGAATTTGTTGAGGAGGTGACCAAGGTAATGGACCAGGGAATGTTTATTGATGTCATTTATATGGACTTCCAGAAGGCATTTGATAAAGTCCCACATAAGAGACGGTTAACTAAGGTGGAAGCCCACGGAGTTGAGAGCACATAATTGACATGGTTAGGAAATTGGTTGAGTGGCAGATGACGGAGAGTGGGGATAATTACTCAAATTGGCAGGTATACCACAAGGAGCATAGGATGTCTCTGTATGCCGACAACCTGTTGCGGTACGTCACGGATCCGGCCCTGACGATGGGAGTCATAATAGGGAGACAAAATCAGTTCGGAGCATTTTGCAGGTATAAACTGAATTGGGACAAAAGTGAATGTTTTCTGGTCACGCCGCTGGGGAGGAGAACTCCTTTTGGGTATGTTGCCATTCAGGCTGACAAACCCGCATTTCAGGTACTTAACGGTACAGGTGGCAAAGGATTGGACACAGCTTCAGAATCTAAATTTTACACGCTTGGTAAGCAGGGTGAAGGCAGAAGTTCAGAGATGGGATAGACTTCCACTGTCGTTAGCTGGGCGAGTGAAATCGGTGAAGATGAATTTCTTGCCACAGTTCGTATTCCTGTTTCAATGCCTGCCTGTGTTTCTACCAAAGGCGTTCTTTGTAGGGGTGGAAAGCATGATTTTGTCATTTATATGGGCAGGGAAGGTGGTGAGGATCCGAAGAGTGGTCCGCCAGAGGGACTGGCAGTCAGTGGGGTTGGGGCTGGCAAACCAGCTTTACTATTATTGGGTGGCAAAGACAGAGAAGGTGTTGGGTTGGTGGGGGATCAGGTCGTGTGAGGGGACGGGATTGCGGTGGCTGGTGATGGCCCCACTCCCGTTCTCCCCGAGGAAGTTTTCAGGGGACCCGGTGGTGGTGGCTATGCTAAAAAATATGGAGGCAATTACAGCAGCAATTTAAAGCGGGGAGAAGGTCAAGGATGATACCGATCAGGGAAAACCATAGGTTTGAGCCGGCTAGGGTGGATGCCAGGTTTAGGGAATGGGATGATACGTGGGTGGGAGTAATGGGGTTTTGTTCCTGCAGGGGCGCTTTGTGAGTTTTGGGGAGCTACCGGAGAAGTTTGGGCGTCTGCAGTCGGAGGCATTCTGGCACTTGCAAGTCCAGAATTTTGCGAGGAAGGTTTATTCAAGTTCCAGTTGTGCCACCTGTGTCGTTGATGGAGCGGGTACTGTCACTGGTTGGGTTGAAGGAGGGTTACACTTCAACTATCTATGGGAGACTGTTGGCAGGAAACTGGGCCTTTCTGGTGAGAACTAAGGCAAAATGGGAGGAAGAACTATGGGTGAAGTGGAGGAGGGGGTGTAATGTGAGGCCTTATGGAGCATGAATGCTACGTCATCTTGTATGAGGCTCGGGATCTTACAACTGAAGGTAGTGCATCGGACACACTTAACGTCGGGTGTTTAAGGGGTTAGAAGATAAGTGCGAGCTGTGTGGGAAAGGCCCAGCGAATTACGTACATATATTTGGAACATGTCCTAAGCTAGCGAACCCTTGGGGCTCTTGAGCATAATGTCGGTGATCTTAGGTAGGGAGCTGGAGCCGGATTCCCTAAAGGCCATATTTGGGGTGTCAGAGCTGCCAGAGTTGCAGACGGGAGAGGGGGCAGATGTTTTAGCCTTCGCCTCACTGATTGCTCGGAGGCGGGTTCTGCTCGAATGGAAGTCAGCTTCTCCGTCCAGTGCCTTGGTGTGGCTGGGGTCCTCCTGAAATGTTTTTATTTAGAGAAAGTAAATACATGCTCACGTGTCAATTGGAAGGTTCCATTTAAGATGGTAACTGTTTGTTATGTATTTTAAAGAGCTGGTCACTGTCACTTGCTGGGGGAGAGGGGGGGTTTGGGGGATGTTCTTGTTTTTGTGTTTTGTATTTGTATATGAATTTTAAAATGTTCACTAAAAATATTTACAAATTTTCGGATGATACAAAGTTAGGTGGCATTGAAGACAGCCTAGGTGATAGCATAAAATTGTAAGTTGTATTGATAGACTAGGTGAATGGGCAAAATTGTGGCAGATGGAATTTAATGTAAGCAGGTGTGAGTTTATCCATTTTGGTCCAAAAAAGGAGAGAGTAGAGTACTTTCTAAATGGTTAGGTAAAGTGTATTCCAAAGAGACTTTGGGCTCAGGTATCCTTAAAATACCAGAAAATAATCAAAAAGGCGAATGTAATGCTCGCCTTTATATCTCGAGGATTGGAATATAAAGATTTTTTTTTAATTTAGAGTACCCAATTATTTTTTCCAATTAAGGGACAATTTAGTGTGGCCAATCCACTTACCCTGCACATCTTTGGGTTGTGGGGTCAAACCCACGCAGACACGGGAAAAATGTGCAAACTCCACACAAACAGTGACCTGGGGCCAGGACTGAACCCGGGTCCTCAGCGCTGTAGGCAGCAGTGCTAACCACTGTGCCACCGTGCCGCCCTGGATTGGAATATAAAGATGCAGGGGTTATGCTGCAGCTTTACAGAACCTTAGTTAAACCCCACTTGGAGTACAGTGAGCAGTTCTGGACCCCACATCTTAGGAAATAGGTTTGCAAAAATGATACCTGGAGTACAGGAGTTGAGTTACGAGGACAGGTTACTCAAATTAGACCTGTTTTCACCGAAATTTAGAAGGTTAAGGGGATAATCTAATCCAAGTATTCAAGATATTAACAGGGAAAGACAGGGTAGATAAAGATAGACTGTTTCCACTGGTTGGAGATTCTAAAACTAGAGGGCATGGTCTAAAAGGTTGGGCCAGACCATTCAGGAGAGATGTTAGGAAGAACTTCTTCACTCAAAGGGACATAGAGGTTTGGAACTCTCTCCCACAAACAGAAGTTGAAGCTAGAACAGTTCTGAATTTTAAACCTGAGATAGGTAGATTTTTGTAAAGCAAAGATATTAAGCGTTATGGGCCAAAGACAGGTATATGGAGTTAGGTCGCAGATCAGCCATGATCTAATTGAATGGCGGGACAAGCTTGAGGTGTTGAATGGTCTACTCCTGTTCCTATGTTCCTATAAAGGCAAAGAAAACAAGTACAGAGATCTGAAGAGCAGGTAGTTAAGGAAACCCGAGAAATGAAGAGAAATGTCTGAGAAGTCTGGAGTTAAGTGAACAGAAACCAAGTTATGGTTCAGAAGAATTCAAGGAAAAGTAAACAAAGGGCGTGAAGCTCCGGCTTTGAAACTAAGTGCTTCCCACTTGCGCTAAGGGCACTGGAGAGGTGAGATTCACAGCATGCAAATGGGCTATCACTCTGCCCACGTCAATCTTGCCGAATTCCCGAGGTGAGTGATTCACTGGGGTCAGGAATCACCTTGTTAGTCTGACAAGCTGGATCAACATTTAAGCATTCCACTCACCCCAGACTGTCATTCCAGCCAAGAGGATGCCTGCAAGAAGACCAGCTCCAAGATTTCTGGGTGTAGAATTTGACCAAATGCTAGATAACATTGAGGTGGCGGCTGCTATGAATGCTGGCAGCCTCACCAGGAGGATTGGAATGCAATGTAAGAAGATAATCAATGACCTTCGAGCTGCTAGGGTGAGTAACCACCTGTGTGACCCTGGTATCACTCCTGTCCCTGACCATATCCATGCCTGCAACACTCCAGCATGTCCGTCAGAACCCATTCTCCAGAAACCCCTAACACAAGCCCTATCCTCTTTGGCTCGGCGCCTTGTCCACCATATGCCACCATCGAGAGACCCCCTAAAACCTGCCTGCCGGTGTCACATTGTCCTTTGTGTGTCCCAAGGATAAAGCAGGACATAATTGAAGGGTGTCGGAAGACGTGTGGGGGCATATCGGAGCTACGCATCCTCATCCCCTTTGAAGAATGGGCCATGGAACTCGTTGGGGTGGCTGAAGTGGGCAGTGGCTGGTATGGCGTTCGGCATGTGGCGAGGAAGTGAGTATCCAATACAACTTTATCCAGATGGCCTATCTCAAGTGAGTCTTTCATGTCCCACAGCCTGTCCTTCCCAAGAGCTGACCCCAAGTCCTTTGTATTGCATCATCCTCACCAGATGAGGCTGGTTCATCCGGGGGTTGCTGCCCTCAGTCCAGACCCTCAGAACACCCAGATGCAGATTTCTAGGCATGACACCGATTTCTCAGAACTGCAATCACCTGCACCATCCACCAGCGCAGAAACAATCACCTCGGTGGGAAGTGTTAGCGGTCAGGCTCCTGGTCACCCTCTGGTGAGCACCAGGTAGCATATAAGGTGGAGGCAGCAACTCCTGAGGAACTGGTCAGTTGGAGGGCTGCCCTATCTCAGGGAACAGCTGCCCCAGGACAGATGTTGCACCTCTGGAAAAGGTTATTCCATCACTGATCCAGCTGCAAATTCGGAGCCAAAATTTACAGGAGAGGATGTCAGCAACATTCCAGCACCTGCAAGTACAACTGGAGGAGTCCTATCGTCTTCAGGCCCAGGAGATGGTGCCATCAATGCATGGCACCCAGGCCAACACTGAAAGAGTGAGATCCACAGTGGAATGCCTGGGGCAAGAGACCAGAGCCATGTGTCAGGAGGCCCAAGGCTTTGGCCCACTGTGCTGTCCATGACTGAGGCACAGGACAGGAGGGCCCAGCGACAGGCAGACAAGTCCCTGGAGCAGATGGACATTGCTTCAGTGCTCCTGAGCTTGGCCCACTCACAAAGGGTCATGGCTGAGGGCATTGAGCACATTCGGCAGGCACTGACGGACAATAACCAGACACAAATGGACATGACCGAGGCAAAATGGGATATGGCTCACTCGCACCATGGCTGAAGGCATCACCATCATGGTTCAGATGATTTGGGCCTCCAGGACTGGCAGCGCCAAATGACGTTGAGACCACTGGAGCTCATTCAGCTGCCTTTCCATCCCATGGAGTAGCTCTGGGCCAGCGAGCACGGGAGGGAAAAGGGATGGGACCCATCCTAGGGCCTCCCGCAAGGATTTCCACCTCTTCTGATCCACCTCCTCCTGACACAAGGGCAACTGCTAGGCAGCAGGCAGAACAGGCTGACACGCCATCATCTGTGACACCCGAAAGTTGGCCGGGTCCATCCAGGTCAGGCCCTCCAGAGGACATCCGCCAAGGGCATCACAGGCTAGAGGATAAGCAGGAGACCACCTCCATTCTTGATATGCAATCTGGCAAAAGGCCTAGAAGGTGCAGGAGACCACGGAAGACCAGCAAGATAGATGGCACATGTGTTGGCACAAGTGTAGTTTCATATAGTTAGTCAGGGGGGAGGTATATATGCGTGCATGCGTCCACCCCCATCCGTCTAGAAGATGCTCATGGTGTGGGAAGGTGGCACGATTGAAGAGCTGGTGGGGGGGTGGAGATTCAGGATGATGGGAAGGTCGGGTGAAATGGTAAGGGGGAGGGTGGGGTGAAAGAGTAAGGGCAGTTGAGGGGCGGTGGAAAGCTCTATGGGACAGGAGGGCTGGAGGACAATGGGGGGGGGGCGTGATGGCGATGGAGCTACCAGACTTTACGCCTCCTTGTCGGTGAAGCAAGAGTTGATGAGGTAATCCCTGGTTCGACGGCCCTGCATAACCGTTTCTGTGGCCTGTTAACCCAGCTCCAGGTCTCACGAGTTCCTGCTAGAGGTCCTGGTCCTCCTCATCCAACGAGGCCTGATATTTCTCTTTCTCCTCCATCATGTCACCCAGCTGCTGCACCAGCTTGTGCAGCACACAGTAGGCCACCAAGAGGCACAAGACCCTCGGGGCTGTATTGGAAAGCCCCACCAGAGTGGTCCAGGCAGCGGAAGTGCATCTTCAGTAGCCCCTTGCACCATTCGATGATGCTCCAGGTTGCTGAGTGTGCTTTATTACACCTGGCCTCCACCTCAGTTTGGGGCCTCAGTAGAGGCCTCATCAGCCATTATCTAAGTGCATATGCCGTGTCATTCATTATCCAACCCCTCATCTGAGGGAGCGCCTCAAAGGCACTGGGAAACTTACACGAGTTCACCAGGATATATGTGTTGTGCAGGCTAACTAGGTAGTGTTCATATGAGTGCATGACGTGCAGCTGGTGATCGCACACCAACTGCACATACAGGGAGTGTAACCCCTTCCTGTTGATGAAGGGCTCCCCCTGTTGAACTAGTGTCCGGAGGACCGCATGCGTGCCATTGATAACTCCCTGGACCTGAGATATGACAGTGAATTCTGTTCTGCAGCACGGGCATTGTGGTGGACCTAGTCCAAGTTAACGGTAATGTTGTTCGATGCGCACAGGGCCACCGTAACATCGCAGATGCACACAGGTATCCCACACAGGTCCCCGCTCGAGCCCTGGAAGGACCAAGAGACAGAAAGGTTGAGGGCGACCGTTAACTTTATGGCCACTGGGAGCTGATGTACTCCTTCTACTGTTTGTGGTGCCAGATCCGCCACCTCAGGTGCCACATAGTCCCCTTGGTGAGGCGGAATCGACTTTGGCACAAGTTGTCCGGAGGCCCCTCAATGGACATGGGGCGACAATAGACAAGGGGCCTGATGTGACACCACCTTCATTTCTCTTCTCGACCTGCCGGTTGGCCGGCATTTGAGCATCACCGACTGTCCCTGCTGTTGTGGGAAGCCTCCAGTCGTGCAGGGTCTTGCTTGCTGGCCCTAGCATTCTCGCCACCGTGCATCCGCAACGTCCTCGGTCTTCCAGGGGCTCTACTTGGGGTGTCCACATTGTGCCTTCCTGCTAGAACAGTGGCAGCTGCTTGTGTGGTGCAAAAGTTCAGACTGTGAATGCATGTTGCTCTATGTTAAGCGTTGGAGTGCGGGCACATCCTGCAAATGAGAGTCATTGGAGGGATGTGTGCCTTTGCTGGGAGGTTTGCAGCAATGTTATGTCGAGCCAAGGTTTAACACAGAGGTCGTGTCAGGAAAGTGTTCGGGTCTCCTGAGGAGTCTCGGTTCCATTGACCTGCTGGACTGTGAGAAATAAAGTGAGCTTTCGGAGTGGGTTAGCTGATAGTCTCACCAGTGGCATTCTTACACTGGCAGGGGCTGTGTGCCACTGAGGGTTTGAGCTGCCACTGGTGCATGTGACATTTGTGTGAAGTAAACTCTTCTAATCTCTTGGTCCATCCACTGTGGAGGTGAGGATCTAAGGAGTACATGAGAGGTCCCAACAACTGGTGGTTTTATGAGTCAGCTTGGCCACGCCCATCCCCTTGATTGGAGCGCAAATACATGAGGTTTTCCAGGTGGGCAGCGTAAATGGAAATCTATGGAAATCTATACATCACAACCCAAAGAATTGCAGGGACGGTGGATTGGCCACTCTAAAATTGCCCCTTAATTGGGAAAAAAAAGAATCGGGTCCTCTAAATTAATTTAAGAAACATATGAGGGCAGATTGTTGGATTCTAAATGGAAGAACAGTTGCAGGAGCAGGAAAGGAAACATTTGAAAACAAAATACAGTTGAAAAGGAAATACAGTTGCAGTAGTAGGAAGGGAAACATTTGAAAAGGAAATTGGTGTTAAAACTGTGGCAGCAGTGCAGGTGAAACATGCTCCTTCAGAATTAATGAGAAAGGGGAATAAGTCTCAAGGTGGTTCGGATAATTACTTGTGTATTGATGAAGGAAGTCAGGTTATTGGAGGTTCTGGATGTTTTGTTTCAAAGGGAGAAGATTTCCCTTTGTCATTTAACAAAATAAGTAAACAAATTAAAATTTTAAGAGATACAGGAGCAGATCAATCATTGATGGTAGCTAATGGTACAATTTACATTCCAGGAAGATTTCTGAACAAAAAGGTATTTGTAAGAGGTATTAATGGAAGGGATGACCCTGTTTAAAGTTAATTTAAGAAGTAATTGTGTGTATGGAATTGTTATGTTGGGGATTATTCATAAATTACGTATTGGAAGAATAGATTTCATCCCAGGTAATGATTTGGCTTGTGGAGACAGTAATGTGATGACAACTGTATTGCAACAGGCAGCTGATCTTAATGAACTTTTGAAAACTACTGTGAGAGAAAAAAGAGACGCTGATTGCAGATAATAAGCAATTGAATGAAAACCTGATTGACATAGAAAATCAACTTTCACGTATGAAAGACGAGTTGGTGAGTCAAAAAAGAGAACTGATGAGAACAATTGAGAATCAGTGAGGTAAAGTGGAACATTTGACTGAAGATTTGAAGTGTCTAAAAGATAAACTTGAGAATTCAAACTTGGCAAAAGTTGATCTTCATTTAAAACTTGGTGAACTTAAAGCATCAGAAGTATGTATGAAGTGGAAAATGCCTCAAACAAGAAAAGGAGGTTCTGGTAAATCTGAATAATTGGTTGAATGCAGACTTAAAATACAAAATTAACTACCTTTAGACCTTTGCCGTGAGAAAAACAATAACATTTTTGAACTTGAAAGTTGTAATGAACTCCAATTGGTTTTATTGGTTGGCCAATTGGAGTATGAGCTCCCTCAATGATAGCTCATTGAGGGGGCCCATATAATCACCTGTGTAGGCTTTGTGAGCTAGTCTTGAGTTGACTGGACTGCTAGCAGCACTGTTTGTAGCTGCTCCTGTAATATCGTTATTGTAAATAAATATTGGTGTGGTGACGGAACTCCTGCCTCCCATGGATTACTACAGTGGCGACGAGGTAAACTACGAATTTTGTGGAGACCAGCTGCCGCACTCGGAGGGTAAGCCTTGCCATTTTTAAAATGCCGTTTTTTGGGAGGTTAGAGGCATTCGACCCGGCTATTGAGGACTGGTCCCAGTATGTGGAGAGAATGTGTTACTTCTTCCGGGCAAATGATATACTGACGGACGAAAGGGGACGGCTTATCCTGTTGTCGGCATGCGGACCCTCCGCTTTCGCCATTATACGTAGTCTGACTTATCCCGATGCGCCAGACACGAAAACATCCCAAGAAGTAACGGAATTGGTGAAAGAGCACTAGGACCCAAAACCACCCCTCATTTTGTGTAGGTACAGATTCTACACAGCGAAGCGGGAAGACAGGGAGTCAGTCACAAATTTCTTGACCCGCCTGAGAAAGCTGGCGGAAAAATGTGAGTTCGGCCCAACACTAAATGAAATGCTTCGGGACCGGTTAGTGTGTGGTATAAACGACCTCACAATACAGAAACGCCTGTTGGCAGAAACGGAGCTAGACTGCAGGCAGGCGTTACAGCTCGCACTGTCCCTAGAAAAGGCAGCAAGTGGGGCGCAGGAACTACAGGGCACGCCAATGGAGGTAGATACCTGTGAGAGGGACTACCACAACGGGTCCTGCTACCAGATAGCCGCTCTCAGGAAAAACCCTGAGGAATAGAGGGAAAAAGGAAAACCCCAGAACTGCCCCCAAGTCTGCCAGGACTAACTGGAGACAGAGGGAAGTACCGGCTGAGGCTCCTCCAACAGAGAAGGACCGTTTCTGGCACCAGACAGAGTGGGGTAACAACGACAGAAACCCTAGAAGGAGGTGGCAAAAGAGGAATAGCAGGTGGGGACGCAGGGAAGTACACAACCTAGACGCCCCATCCTCCTCCGAAGGGGAACAATTATATAATATTACAACGAAGAAAGCAGAACCCATTAGGATTACCCCACGGGTGAACGGGCGGCCGACAATAATGGAAATAGACACGGGTGCGGCCGTATCAGTAATGGGAGTGGCAGCATTTAGAAAAATCAAAGATGGACTCCAGCCACTAACCCTAACAAAAACATCGACGAAACTTAAAACCTACATGGGGGAACCCCTGGAAGTTCTAGGCACGACTCATGTACCTGTGGAATATGAGAAACAATTGCTCAGATTACCGTTGACGATAGTAGAGGGCTCCAGACCGAGCTTAATTGGACGGAACTGGCTGAAAGACCTAAAATTAGATTGGATGAAAATTTTCCAGAGTGGAAGCGGGCAGTTGAGTGGAGTTCTCCAAAAATACCCGGAGGTCTTCCAGGAAGGTTTGGGGGAAATCATAGGCGCCAAAGCAACTTTGCACGTGGACCCAGAAGCCCTTCCGAAATTTTGTAAGGCCAGGCCGGTACCTTTTGCATTAAGGAAGAAAGTAGATGATGAAATAGAAAGGTTATGGCGCGACGGCATTATCAGGCCAGTACAATTCTCGGAATGGGCAGCGCCGGTGGTACCAATTTTGAAGCCAGACGGCTCGATACGTCTCTGTGGAGATTTCAAACAGACAGTAAACAAATACGCACTGCTGGACAAATACCCAATCCCAAAAATAGACCTATATGCCAAATTGGCAGGTGGGCTTTTGTTCACGAAACTAGACATGAGCCACGCCTACCTGCAGTTAAAACTGGACAAGGGCTCCCAGAAGTTCACTACGATCAACACCCTGAAGGGCCTTTTTCGTTATACTAGGCTACCTTTCGGAGTGTCATCAACCTGCGCTATATTCCAGCATACGATGGAAAATATTCTGCAGGGACTACCGCAGGTGGCGATTTATTTGGACGATGTCTTAATCACGGGTAGGACAAACAGGGAACACTTAAGGAACCTGGAGGAAGTGCTCAGGCGTTTCGCAAAGGCAAGCGGACGGCTAAAAAGGGAAAAATGTGTTTTTCTGGCCCCACAAGTGACATACCTGGGATATAAAGTAGACGAGTCAGGCTTACATCCATTAGAAGACCGAGTAATGGCAATAAAAGAAGCCCAGCTCCCACCACGGTCCAAGAGTTACGATCATTTCTAAGGTTGGTAACCTATTCTGGAAAATTTATTGAAAATAGGGCGTCCATCCTAGAACCCCTCCACCAGCTACTAAAAAAGGGGCAAGAATGGAAATGGTCCACCAGCCAAAACCGAGCATTTAGGGACATTAAGGAACAGCTGTCATCCGAAAATGTCCTAGAGCATTATGACCCAAGGAAGGAGTTGGTGGTCACTTGTGATGCATCTCCCTACGGGGTAGGAGCCGTCTTAGCCTATAGAGGAAGGAATGGGGAAGAACGGCCAATAGCCTATGCTTCGCGGACCTTGGCGATGGCTGAGAGGAAGTACGCACAAATCGAGAAGGAAGGACTGGCGGTGATATTCGCAGTAAAAAAATTTCACCAGTATCTGTACGGGCGGAAATTCACCATAGTGACGGACCATAAGCCGTTATTAGGGTTATTAAAAGAAGACAAGTCAATACCCCCGATTGCATCAGCTAGAATCCAACGCTGGGCGTTGCTACTGGCGGCATATAGATACGTTCTGGAGCACAGACCAGGAACGCGAGTAGCAAATGCAGATGCTTTGAGCAGACTGCCCCTCCCGGAAACTCCGCCGCAAATACCAAAAGTAGAGGAGACAGTAATGACTCTAAATTTTTTGGACACCCTACCAGTAGACGCACAACATATTCGGTTGTGGACGCAAAAAGACCCAGTTTTAGCCAAGATGAAGCATTTACTGCTATCAGGGGAACTGGAAAGACCAGTGGAGCCCCAGATGCACCCATACTGGAGCAGAAGGGACCAAATAACCGTAGAAGACGGTATCCTATTATGGGGAGCCCGGGTAATCGTCCCAGCTCAGGGCCGTCAGGCAATCTTAACTGAATTACATCATGGACACCCAGGGGTATCTAAAATGAAGATGCTAGCTCGAAGCTACGTTTGGCGGCCAGGTTTGGACACAGACATAGCAGCCTTGGTACGTCGGTGCTAGGAGTGCCGACAGGGGCAAAGAGTGCCACCAGCGGCGCCATTGCACCCGTGGGAATGGCCAGGCAGACCGTGGACCCGCCTGCATATTGACCACGCCGGCCCTTCCATGGGCTCAATGTTTTTGGTGATAGTGGACGCCCACTCCAAATGGTTGGACGTCCACCGGGTAAACACGGCAAGCACAGCATCGACAATTGAAAAGCTCAGGGCCTCGTTTGCAACACATGGACTGCCGGAGGTATTGGTGTCGGACAACGGAACGGCATTCACAAGTGGGGAATTTGGAAAATTCCTGAAGGAAAACGGAGTCCGTCACATCAAAACGGCCCCTTACCATCCAGCGACCAACGGCCTGGCAGAGAGAGCGGTCCAGACACTTAAAGCGGGACTCAAGAAGCAGCCGGCAGCGTCAATAGACACAAAGCTCTCCCGCTGACTGTTTGATTACAGGACCACACCGCATTCCACAACGGGCATACCGCCAGCTGAACTCTTAATGGGAAGGCGGCTGCGAACGAGGCTGAGTCATCTTTTCCAAATTTAACGGGGAAAGTGGAGAAACAACAGGAGGCCCAACGCAGGGGGCATGATAATAGTCGGCAGCAGAGACATTTCCAGGTGGGGGCACCGGTTTGGGTCAAGAATTATGGAAATGGACCAACGTGGATCAAAGGCACGGTAGAGTCCCAAACAGGGCCCATATCCTATGAGGTTTCAATAGGAGGTAAGGTGCTGAAGAAACACCTAGACCAAATAAGGGCAGCGGAACCACACCTGGAGGCAGGCGAAGCAGGACCGCCTCAAGCTGGGATAGCCCAGACGGAAAGGATACCCACACCCCAGCCCCGAGCAATTTCTCCAGACCCCGTCATCCAGTCATCAGAGTCGGAGATGGACACACACGAGGCCACCGCAACACCTCTCCCCGAGGAGGAGGACGAACAGCTTCCAAGGAGGTCGTCAAGGAAAAGACAGGAAAAGACAAGTAAGGTACACCCCGCCCACTTCGGAGAACGACCCGGCGGACGACACAGAGGTGACAGACCCAGACATAAGGAGCAGGAAGAAGCTCAGAGGTATGCCAGCTGGCAGGAATTCCTCGGACCTTGGGGGGGAGGGGTGTAATGAACTCCAATTGGCTTTATTGATTGGCCAATTGGAGTATGAGCTCCCTCAATGATAGCTCATTGAGGGGGCCCATATAATCACCTATGTAGGCTTTGTGAGCCAGTCTTGAGTTGACTGTACTGCTAGCAGCACTGTTTGTAGCTGCGCCTGTAATATCGTTATTGTAAATAAATATTGGTGTGGTGATGGAACTCCTGCCTCCCGTGGATTACTACAAAAGTAAAATGGAAGAAATGAGGGAGCAAAGAACTGCTCCAAGAAATATTCCTCATGTATCAAAGTCAGTGATAGACAGTAAAAAAACAACTGAAGTTGATGCAAAATTGGAAAGTACAAATGAGTCAGTGACCAAAGACTCTGATTTAAAATTACTCACCAGTGATACTGCACAAGATGCAGTAGCTGGAAGAAAGGCAAGTGAACAATTGGCCAAAGGTGATTCAAACTCTACTCCGAACTGGACTGAGATAGTTCAGAACTTGTGCAAAAAAGTTGAGAGATTAGAACGAACTATGAAACTTCAGAGAGGAAGTGATTTTTACGGCTCAAACTGAATTGAAAACAACTCGTACGAATGATTCCCGGCACCGCTGGCAAATGATTCGCTGGTGTTGGAAATTGTGTTTATAGCCTGGCGAGCTTTATTATAAAGTATTTTTATTGGCATTTTCCAATTTTTTACAGTATAACAGTTTAACACATAGTGCATCTGATATTTACACTGATAACGTCATCAACTGCGTCCACGATCAGCAGGACCATGACGCTAACCTTTCCAAATTCCTCCACACCGCCAAACTCCTCAACCTAACGTACAACAAAGAGAAGTTGGTGTTTCGCACCAACCGCTTAGTCATCCTCGGCTACATGGTGCAAAATGGAGTTCTACAGCCTGACCCCGATCGCATGCGCCCCCTCATGAAACTCCCTCTCCCCCATTGCCCAAAGGCCCTCAAACGATGCCTGGGGTTCTTCTCATACTTCGCCCAGTGGGTCCCTAACTACGCAGGCAAGGCCCGCCCACTCATTCACTCCACCGTTTTCCCACTGACGGCCGAGGCTCACCAGGCCTTCAACCGTATCAAGGCCGACATCGCCAAGGCCGCGATGCATGCGGTCGGCGGAGACGCTCCCCTTCCAAGTCGAGAGCGATGCATTAGACGTTGCTCTGGCCGGCACCCTCAACCAGGCCGGCAGACCCGTGGCATACTTTCCACGCACCCTCCGTGCCTCCGAAATTCGGCACTCCTCCATCGAGAAGGAGGCCCAAGCCATCGTAGAAGCTGTGCAACATTGGAGGCATTACCTGGCCGGCAGGAGATTCACTCTCCTCACTGACCAACGGTTGGTTGCCTTCATGTTCAACAACACACAGCGGGGCACAATCAAAAATGATAAAATCTTGAGGTGGAGGATCGAGGTCTCCACCTACAATTACGAGATTTTGTATCACACCGGTAAGCTCAACGAGCCCCCCGATGCCCTATCCCGAGGTACATGTGCCAGCGCACAAGTGGACCGACTCCGGACCCTGCACGACGATCTCTGTCACCCAGGGGCCACCTGGTTCTTTCACTTCATTAAGACCCGCAATCTGCCCTACTCCATTGAGGAGGTCAGGGCTATCACCAGAGGCTGCCAGGTCTGCGCAGAGTGCAAACCGCACTTCTACCGGCCAGACTGTGCGCATCTAGTGAAGGCCTCCTGCCCCTTTGAACGCCTCAGCGTGGATTTCAAAGGGCCCCTCCCCTCCACCGACCGAAACACTTATTTCCTTAACGTGGTCGACGAATGCCCCAGATTCCCCTTCGTTGCCACCGTCATCAGAGCACTCAACACCATCTTCGTCCTGTACGGTTTCCCCGCCTACATCCACAGCTACCGGGATCCTCATTTATAAGCGATGAGCTGCGCCAGTACCTGCTCAGCCAGGGCATCGCCTCGAGCAGGACGATCAGCTACAACCCCCGGGGAAAGGGGCAGGTGGAGCGGAAGAATGGGACGGTCTGGAAGGCCATCCAGTTGGCCCTACGTCCAAGAATCTCCCGGTCTCCCGCTGGCAGGAGGTCCTCCCTGACGCCCTTCACTCCATTCGATCACTGCTTTGCACTGCGACTAATGCAACCCCCCATGAACATCTCCTTGCCTTCCCCAGGAAGTCCACCTCCAGGGTTTCACTCCCAACGTGGCTGGCAGCTCCAGAACCCGTTCGCCTCTGCAAGCACGTGCGGCTCCACAAGGCGGACCCATTGATTGAGAGGGTACAGCTACTCCATGCAAACCCGCAGTATGCCTACGTGGTGTACCCCGATGGCCACCAAGACACAGTCTCCCTCAGGGACTTGGCACCAGCTGGTTCCCCACCCTGCCCCGACGCCACCCATCCTCCCCCCAGCGCACCTCACCACAGCCCCCACTCCAGGACGATCCGTCCTCCCCTTGGTCCCACCCAGGGATGAAGATGAGGTCTACACGCTCCCGGAATCCCGGCTCAGAGGGCTGGAGCTGGAGAATCAGGCTTCCAGCCGTTAAATGGGTGCAAATCAACAATTTGCATATCACTGCCGATGCGGGACATGTAGCTCGCTAATGCTGCCAGCCGGTGGGAGACTGGAGCATCAGAACATGATTGGCACCTGCCGCCGATCTCATTTTTCAGCCAAATTGTCCATTCTCCGTCGGACCGGGAAACCCGCTACCGGCGTTGGGTGATGGAGAATCCAGCTCATTGTCTTTGTTTTAAATCATTGTAATTAAACATTCTGACATGAGTAATTGTAAACTTAGAAAACTACTGACAAGTGCAGAGATCGGAAGAGCAACTAGTTAAGGAAGCATGAGAAATTAAGTGTCCGAAAAGTCTGGAGTTAAATGAACAGAGTCCAAGGTATGGTTCAGAAGAATTCAAGGATGAGTAAACAAAGGTCTCTGAGTTAAAGTGACAATTGCAGTGCCAGATTTAAATCAGGACAGCAGACATCAAAGGTAAAACAAACATCTGATGCCATTTTGGGGATCGAGAGTTAAAGCAATTGTGAGCAGTTTAGACAGCAGTCAAGACAAAGAAATCCTGAAGAGGTTGGTATGAAACACTGGACTGGATTGGAATGTAAACTGCTAAGGGAAGATATTATTATGAGAGAAGATTTCAAAGCATGTTTTTGTGAGTGGAGTTTGGAAACTCTCATGTGATCATCATCTGGCGGGTTCTGAGGAAAAATCCACAGGCACTAACCTGGGTTCAGAGTGGAGTGCATGCATTTGACCAGAACTATATTGTGTGCTTAAAAGGGGCTTTTTGTGTTAATGAAACCATTGTGCCATAAAATGTACATTTGTAATCCATGTTAATCCTAAAACCTGTGTGTAATTGTTGAGCCAATAAAGACACGGTGGAATTCTCCACTCCCCGAACAATCGGGAAGGCCGCTCCTCTCACCTTATTCACCCCCACCTGGGGGGGCTAGGAGCGGCCCTCCGTAAATCTCGGCTGCCGGGCCTTGACGCTTGCGTCAAGGCGGCGCACCGAGAATGACGTGGCCGGCGCGCCTAAGTGACGTTGGCTGGCTCCAACCTGCGCATGCGCGGCTGACGTCACGATGGCTGACGGCTCAAACCCGCGCATGCGCGGTTGCCGTCTTCCCCTCCGCTGCCCTGCAAGACGTGGCGGCTTGATCTTGCAGGGCGGCGGAGGGGAAAGAGTGCGACCCTTTGAAACGCCGGCCCGACGATCGGCGGGCACCGATCGCGGGCCAGTCCCCTCCCGAGCACGGCTGTGGTGCTCACTCCCCTCTCCACCCCCCACAAGCTTCAAACCAGCTTTTGTTGCCATGTTCACAACGGCAGCGACCAAGTGTGGTTGCCGCCGTCGTGAACCGGTTGCGAACGGCAGGCCGCTCGGGCCATCCGGGTTGGAGAATCGGCGGTCGCCGTGAAAAACGGCGAGCGCCGATTCTTCCGAGCAGGGGGTGGGAGAATCGCGTGGGGTGCCAGGGGGGCGTGTCGTGAGTCGCCCGGCCCTCCCGCGATTCTCCCACCCGGCGTGGGGAGCGGAGAATCACGCCTTGAGTGTATCATAATCCAATGTTTTCATGTTGAATAAATGTTTTTATTGTTGTTAAAACTAATTTGTTAGTGGTCCTGTCACTTTTCCTACGGTCCTTTGAGCCAGGGATCTCCCCGTGCAGTTACAAGATTAACTGGGATCATAATACCAGCAGGCAGTTGAAATCACTGAATGTCCTGTGTCCTCAGCTGCAGCAATTACTTAAACAAATTTCCAGAATAAAATTTAATTTAATTCAGTAATCTGGAGGCCCCATTGTTCTAGTCAATAATCAATTATAATCAAAAATGTCACTTAATTGCGCTGTCGCATGGGTGGTTTTACATTCAGGCTTACAAATGAG
The DNA here is from genome assembly GCF_902713615.1 of Scyliorhinus canicula. NCBI lineage: Eukaryota > Metazoa > Chordata > Chondrichthyes > Carcharhiniformes > Scyliorhinidae > Scyliorhinus > Scyliorhinus canicula. Next base: position 47,385,366 of record NC_052156.1, read on the forward strand.
TTTGGGTGGAAATATCGGCATGATTTCACTTGGCAAAGTCAGTTGGGTGTCCAGCACATTATAGGCACATTTTCCCAATTGTACCACTAGCAGAAACTCCAGACCAATGAAGGCAATCTAGAAAAAAATGAAAGGTGCGTTGTGCAGATGGTAGCCAAATGTCCTGAACAGCTGAACCTTGTAATAATGCTTTTGTCCCTATTTCGCTGAGTTGATGATTGTGTTTACCTCGCAGTGTGGTGGCAAGAATTACAAGAGTTTCCACAAAGGTGGGAGTTGTGGGGGATGGGGAGAATGCTGTAGTTGGTATTGGAGGCCGGTTTATCACTGAGAAATTCTCAATTATTAGCTGTGGCCAATTCAAGAGTAACAGTGACAGAGGGTTGGAGATACACATTTACAGGGCCTGAATGACATCGGGAAAGTGGAAGACGTGAAAAATGGGGAAAAAATGAAGTGCAATGTATCCTGGGAAATAACTGCTAAGTAGTTTGGCCACACAGCTGTGTGTATGTTAATCATTTTTGACTAAACATAACATTTCTGAAGCCAAGATAGCGTTTGTCAATAATTACACTTGCGTATTCAATTAAATATCATATATTGAACCACTTATTAATGAATATAGAGAACAGTCGTTATATAATGAAGCGTTTCCATAGAATTAACAAAAAGCCTTTAAGAGTGCATGCATAGTAATTTAATCAACACAATTAAAATTTGATCTTGCAGATAGGTCACATTTTTGTACGGTTCTTGCTGTGCTTGTGAATGGTATGTTAATTCCTTACTCCCTTTATTCCCTATCTAGTGCTGGTGTTGGCAGAACTGGAACATATATTGTGCTCGATAGCATGCTGAAACAGATAAAAGACAAAAGCACAGTTAATGTCCTCGGCTTTCTTAAACACATCAGGACTCAGAGGAACTATCTTGTCCAGACAGAGGTAAATATCAAGTATATGTGGCACAAGGTCTGTGGAGGTTTCAGGCTAAAATTGGGCAAAGTTACCACGGTAATACTTGCCGCAGTTTACAAGTAATGGTTTGCCCCTCCAGGGCCAATTTCAACAAACAGATCTGATATTTAGACTCAAAGCCTGACATGTGGCTGGTATATTGAAAAAAATGAAATGAAAATGGAATGAAATGAAAATCGCTTACTCTCACAAGTAGGCTTCAAATGAAGTTACTGTGAAAAGCACCTAGTCGCCACATTTAGCAGAATTCTAAATTCTCTTCCTGTGTGGGTTGTGAGAGAAATTGCTTCTATTTGGAATGTGATGCCAAGAGTTATGGTGCACTGTTGATTCCACAAGTGTGAAACACTCCTAATTTAAATGCTCAAAATCGGTGGAACACAAGTAGGTAAGTTAATGGTCGCGATTAAAATAAATAATTTTTTCATGCTGTCTCTTGTGTTTCTGTCTCCGTGCATACGGGATCAAAAGCTAGGATCAGTCAGAGAAAGTGGGACAACCTGTACTAATGCAGAGTTGTTCCAGATGATTTCCGCTTGTTTCAAAGGTGACCAAATTCCCCAGCATGCTTATAGTAAGTCATTTAGCATTAACTGAGCCTTTTGCCACATTATGCGAGGACAGGATATTATCCTATTATCCTGGGACATTTTCTATGAGAAAGGCATTATATAAATGCAAATTATTGTGCTGGCTTTATTGAGGCCTGGATTCTTCATTCTGGAGTCTTAAGGGTTCCCGCCAGCAGAGAATTGGGACTGGTCTCCGCTTGCGCTGAGAGCCGGATCTAGGTACGAAGCTCTCTTCTTAACCATGCAAATATATACATGGTGGAGAGCTCCCCGATTCCTTTGGCATCTCGGTGTCGGGCTGCTATTTTGAGCAGGTTCCGAGGTCCAACGACAGGCTTCCCTCCCCTCCACAACGCTAATCCTGCTTACCCCTCCCCACCCCTAACAAGAAGTCTGGGCCAGAAGGCTGGAGCATCATGGAGGCGTGGAGAATCCAGTGTCCAGCCTGTTAATTGCATCCTCCCGCTAGCGTGGGGCGCGAATTTGATGCCGACCTCACGGGGCGGGGGGGGGGGGGGGGGGGGACCAGAGCATCGGAAGGGCATGGTTCCTGTTTTTTACCCCGAACCAAAATTCGCTGGACAAACTGCCACTTGTAGCTTCAGATTTATGGACCCTGTTTCTAGATCAATTTGTGTTGCATTTTAACACAATGTATATTACACATTTCTAATTTCTAAATTCTTGAGATAAATTTGCAGTCAATAAGTTGCTTATAAGTTTTAGTTTCTGATACATAATTCAGGATGAAACCGCTGGCTGCTTTTCTGTAGATTTTCTTTTCTGCAGATCCAAAACAATCTTAATCTGATTTTCCCTCAGTTATGCATCATTGTTGCACATTTCTGTGTCATTACTTCATGGGACCTTGATTCCAACCAAATCCTTGCCACCTCGGCTGGTTGCTGTCTCCTTTCTTTGGAATCTTGGATCTGAACTTGTTATCCCAATTGTAAACTTGGCAATTCTGTACCTGCATTTTTATTGTGCATGTTGGTATTTTCTCTTGCAGTTTTAAAGGTTGTTCTCTCATCTGTGAGAGAGTAGCATGGGTCAGTGTAGGTAAATTGGTACGCACTGGTCTGCCAAACATGAGCTCTGCCAAGGGTGCAATAGTTGCACTTAAAGGTGTTGCTCTCAAATGTAACATTGTAATGTGTAGACCTTGCTTGGTCTGCTACTTCAAAGAATTAGGGATTTCACTGTGCATATCATTCCATCAGCTAGATAGTTCAATCCAGAGTAATGAGAAGTAGTAAGGTAAATATTCCACCTTTCACACATATTCTGAAATAGCTTAGCAATAAATTGCAGAACTTGTCCATAATGAACTCTCCAGGCACACTAAAATAACCCTTAGAGGGTGCACGACAGCTGTAAACTTGTATTGAGCAATTGTCAAATAATCAGGCGCTTGGTAATGTAGGCAACAATGACGATGAAGTCCATGCCATGGAAATGAAAGAGGTGAGATGTGATTTTGGGCGAAGGGTGGGTAGAAATTTCATGCGGAATCAGTGGTTCTTTGTGCTGACTTGGCATTTGTTTTTGCCATGCCTCACACTTCTTGACGACGACTTCAATGTCATTCTTCATACCGGGCCAAAACACTCTCTTGCGAGTCTTCTCATCAGATTTATGCTCATATATGAGATTCCAACTAGATGACCTGCCAGCCTTTAAAAATGTCTTCCCAGGAGATGTCTACCTTGCAAGGTCAAAATGGTCTCATGTGTTCGTGGACATGCTGAATTGAATCAGATCATCCTTCAATGATGGTTTTCCACAGTTTATGTAGTCGAGAACCTTTCACCAATACTCCTTGTAACTGTTGGCATTGTGAATTTGAAACTGGATAATTTGACACACTTCCCATCTCATGTTGACATGCTGCCATCCCTGAAAGGCATATTCCCTGTAGTTAGTGATAGCAGTTTATGTAAGGAAAAAAGTTTTATAAAAGTAATTTATTCATGACTTTCTACTATGTTAAGTGAAAGTAAATTCACTACAAGTTAATAAAAGTGTCAATCATCCAGATCCTTTACAATATCAAAAATAAAACCCCAAATTCTTGAAACCACTTAACCTTGTGTAAATAGGAGCCATCGCCATGAGCCTGTACTGCCAAAATGGCGGCTCAGAGTAACACACAAGCTCAGTCAAGGAAACAGCTGGTGTCTGATCCGCGACCCTGCTGCGCCAAAAGTAACCAGGACAAGTTTCGTAATTGGCCCTGTGATTGCAGATTAAATTTATAAGTGAGGAGGGAGGGTACTAACTGCCCCCTGTGCATCACTGTTAACAGTGAGGGTAAAATGTCAGGAGAATGATCCTGATAATGTTTGACCAGCTGTTGGATCTGTTGAAACCTCGTGCTGGTTTGAACCTCCTGGTGTGAAATCCAATGGGAGTCTAGGAATAAGATTCCCCTATCGAGAGCCTGATTTTGATCACAGAAAGTCCCGCACTGTTGGAGGAGAGTCTCGTAGCAATTTGGCAATGAAGAATTCTGGACAGGTCTAGAGGGAGCTCTATTGTTTCCAACCCTGTGCCTTACCTGTCCTGGGAGTGCTTGATGTGGGGCACGTTAGAGGGAGCTTTACTCTGTATCTACCCCCTTGCTGTACCTGTTCTGGGAGTGCTTGATGTGGGGCAGGTTAGAGGGAGCTTTACTCTGTATTTACCCCCTTGCTGTACCTGTTCTGGGAGTGTTTGATGGGAACAGTGGAGAGGGAGCTTTACTCTATCTAACCTCGTGATGTACCTGTCCTGAGAGTATTTAATGGGGACAGTGCAGTGGGAGCTTTACTCTGTATCTAACCCCATGCTGTATATGTCATGGGAGTGCTTGATGGGGACAGTGTAGAGCGAGCTTTACTTTGTTTCAAACCCTGTGCTGTACCTTTATTGGGAATGTTTGATGGGGACAGTGCAGAGGGAGCTTTCCTCTGTATCTAACCCCATGTAGTACCTGTCCTCGGAGTGTTTGATGGGGACAATGTAGAGGGAGCTTTACTCTGTATCTAACCCCGTGCTGTACCTGCCCTAGGAGTGTTTGATGGCGATAGAGAGCAGAAAAATATTTCTTTCGACGTCCAGTGCATTACTTTTTTATATCATGTAATATATAACTACAGCAGGCGGTGTGGGAGGATAAGGTGTATGTTTGGGATTGTGGAAGGGCTGATTTACTCTTTTAGTTTATAATTCATCATTTATTTTTCAAAACCTTGTATAAATAAACATTGTGAAATTGACAGCAGAGATCAGATATCCAGAGCTGTCAATCAAACAATATTTTCTCTGGGTACAGGTTGTCTGGGCACTCAACCCAGACACCCATTAAAATTGTTGAAACAGCTATACCCAGAGAAAACATTGCTTGAATACATCAGCATGTTAACATGTTTGACAGCATCTGTGGAGAGAGAAGTACAGAGTTAACACCTCAGGTTGATGACATTTTATCAAAATTCTGGAAGATAAATAATAACATCTGATGCTCATTTATTAAAGTTAGACTGTGAATGCAATGACTGCAACAAGATAAATAAACAACCCGATGTATATTGCTTGCTGTGTTCTTTGCCTTTAAGGAACAGTATATTTTTATCCATGAAGCCTTGCGGGAAGCAATACATGGTAAAGAGACAGAAGTACCTGCCACTCAGCTACACAGTTACGTCAACAACATTTTAATTCCAGGAATATCTGGGAAGACGAGACTTGAGAAACAGTTTAAGGTCAGTGACTAGAAGTAGAATAATATTTCCATTCTATGGCAGTGTGCTTGTGTTTCTTGAAAGTTGGTTGCTTTGCATATTTTTCTGCCCGCTCTCGGCTATTTCTAGAATGCTTTAAGGTTTGAATGAAAATAGGCAAATGTTATTTATTTTTATTCTTAATAAATATTTATTGACATTGAACCTAATTTAGAAATTTGCAGATTTTACAATATCATTTCGCAATGTGGGTAGAAATGAAGTCTGTTCGTTCCAGAGTAATTTGGAAATTATGTAAATGTGGATGATATATCCTCTCAGCAGCTGATATTTTTTCAGAATGCATATTTCATTTTTTTTAAAATTCAGGATTTTGCATCAAAAAATGCATTTTGGTGGTCCCAAAGTTTATAAAAATGCTTTTGTAAAGTTGCTGAGGAGTTGCTCTTATTGGAATATTTCTAAACTAGCTATTTTTATCTGCGTATAGAGAATGTCTTCTTCAATCTGGGGAGTGCCTTGCCTTCAAGGACACCGTACACAGCTGCATGGTTAAGATTGAATATTTTTTTCAAAGATTGCAGACAGAACCTTTTTTTAAAAATGCTTTGAAAAAAGATGTGTTTGGTCATTTGGAATCCTTCTGTGTTGGTTAATGGTGATGATAGCAGCATTTATCTTACCTTTACAGTTTTAAAGTGAGCAATCGACTCAATAATTGTTGTTCTTAAATGCTTCTGATTTAAAACCAGATGGCTTCCATGTGTGTTGAAAGCTGACTTCAAAATAGATTTGCAATGGGATTACCACTTTTCTGATCCATATGGGAAGATTTTGTTTTTCCTAAATTTCCGAGTAAACTTAATTTCCTGCCTATGGTTCTGAACTTTCTTGTGTTGAGATGAATCTGAAACTCGTTCAGCATTCTGAGTGGTGTGAGCATTAAGAACAAATTAAATTTTGCACCTTGACAGTAGCTCAGAGCTTTTTTGGGATGTATTATTTATTTTTATTTTAAAAATACAGTTGTGCTCACATCATGTTTTCGGAAAATGAAAAGTAAAAATCAGTATTGCCTCTTGACCCAAGGGATCAATAAGGCTGCACTGTACATCACTCAGTCTTGTTTTGCTTGATCAATAGGATGAAGAATCTTTATGACCTCTGCTTATTGTGCTCTTTAGAAGCTATCTGCATACATGTAGTCTTTTCAGCCAGAATATTTGATGGTCATCACTTCATTAACCACTAAACATATTCTGTTCTTTGCTGTGTTCTCACATACCCAAGCTAATATAAAGTGTTAGATTGTATGACATGCCCAAACAACCTGCAATTCAATGTAATGTTATTCCTGTATCCACATTAATGAAAAATAAATTGGGGAAGGATGCTTGTTGCATGAGGTCGCGATCCCCTCAGCTCTGCCCTCGAAGGGTTTGTCCAGTTCAGCAGAACTAAGCCTGCAGCTACAGTGTATGTAGTCCGAGTGTAAGATATGGATTGGGAGATGAGACAATCACCATTTGTCTGGGCTGTGACCAAATGGAGAGTTGCTTGGGGAAACCTGGTACTGAGACTTGCACCAGAACACTGCGAACTACCTGGTCATGAGGGGAACTGCAGTCACCTGAGGAAAAGATCCTTTTACCACAAAGTATATTTTCTTCAAATTCATCTTAAATTAGGGAGTATGCAGTGAACCATGTCAGATCTGAAGTGAAGTTGTCTTTGTGTATTTAATAAGTTAATTCTGCAATGAACGTCAAAGCCCAGTGCATTGAATTTGTTTCTATGACAATTTGGTCAAAAACAAATTTGGGATCATGGAAAATTCAAGCCAATCTGAGTCTAGTTGATGTTGGTTTGGTTTTGATTAGACTTATGTGAAATAAATGAAAGGGAATGGCTTTCAACCGGACTCCCCCTTTCCAGTGTTGAATCTCTTGATCAGTCTTTGAGTGCTTTTGAACAAGGGACTTACCCCATCCCCAGGAGTCCAGAAGTTAAACACTCCAAGGTTTGTTTGTCGTAATGTGAGCCCCCTGCCCACCACTGGATTAACAGCTGAAATTAGGTGATGTATGGGCATTAATTGCCCACTTAAAGGGCCTCAATAGGCAGCAGGGTGGGAAGGTCGTCCACAGGCATTTCTCCCATGGATTTAATTGGGTTGGAGGTGGGCAGGTGGCACTGCAACCCCCCCCCCCCCCCCCCCCCAAAAAAAAGAATTGAGTCTGTTGGTTCCTGACAACACAATTAACATAATTGATATGAACTTTACATGCGGTCTCAATAGACAAGTTATAGATTTTGCAAAGTTTAATACAGTACCTATTCCAGGTTTGCTGGGTGCACAGATCTGCTGTGGACTGGAAACATTTGAATTGAAACAGATGGCTGAACATCAGCTAACATAAATGTGATGTTTTGGCATAATCAGCCAATCATACTGGCGGCCAGTCACATTTGATTTTGAGAAAGATGTGTTCAAGTCTGTCATGTCCCTACTTCACCAAATTTACTGCTCTGCATCGCTTTCCGCTTTACTGTCTCAAGCAGACAGGATGGATTCCCTCTTCAGTGTCCCATGTGGAGTTACAGCATTCAATTAGATTTGCTGCTGAATAGTTCAATTGAGGACTAAGGACAAACGCTGAGGATTGATGGCTATAGTTTCATGAGTACAAATCATTTTCAGCTATATTCAGAAGCTGGTGGTTGCATACCTGTAAAAAAAAAATTGCCACAGAAAAAACTGAGAGTTCCAGTTGTCATCTTCACAGTGTTGATAGTCTTCTTATTTACAACTTCTGGCCAGGGTCAGCCTTCACAACTGTTTGAAGAGTTTCTTTTCTATTTACAAATGTGTAAAGTCAAATCATGTTCAACTTTCGCATCCCATCATTTGTGCATGATTGCTTCATGCACTGATGCTGTTTGACTTTCTCTTGAATGGGCTAACCCAAGTGACAGATTCAGTAGAAGTAGATGACTATCTATATGTAAATCTCCCAGATAGATGTTTAACAAACCATGCTTCTGTGCCTTTGTAGCCACAACTCTTCTGGGATCGAGGTAGCAGGGAGCTGGCCGCAGTTGGATGAATTGAACTTGGCTTGTCTGGTGTAGGGAATAAAGGCGGATTTTAAGAGGTGGGACGTCTTGCCGCTGTCACTGGCTGGGCGCATGCAGGTGGTTAAAATGTCGTTGCTTCCCAGGTTCTTTATTGTGTTCCAGAACCCTCCCCATCTTTGTTCCCAAGTCCTTTTTAGGGAAGGTGAAGAGGATAATTTCAGGGTTCATGTGGGCGGGGAAAACCCGGCGGGCAAGGGTGATTTTGGAGAGGGGGGCGAGGTGGAGAGGGGCTGGCATTGCCAAATTTGATGAACTATCATTGAGTGGCGAATATTGCAATGGTGAGGAAATGAGCAGTGGGGGAAGGATTGGCGTGGGGGTGGATGGAGGTAGCGTTGTGTTGGGGGACACGTTTGAGGGCACTGTTGTTGGCACCCCTTCCGTTCTCACCGCTCCTGTACTCCGTGAGCCCAGTGGTGGCTTCAGCATTGTGGGTTTGGAACCAGTGCAGGCAACACTTAGGGTGAGAGGACATATCATTGTGGGCGCCGATATGTGACAATCACAGGTTTGTGCTGGTGGTGGCTGGATGCAAGGTTCCGGGGGTGGCAGTAGGTCAGATAGAGTACTTAAGGACTTCTCTTTAGAACAAAGAAAATTACAGCACCTGAACAGGCCCTTCGGCCCTCCCAGCCTGCGCCGATCCAGATCCTTTATCTAAACCTGTTGCCTATTTTCCAAGGATCTACTTCCCTCTGTTCCCCGCCCGTTCATATATCTGTCCAGATGCATCTTAAATGATGCTATCGTGCCCGCCTCTACCACCTCCGCTGGCAAAGCCATCCAGGCACCAACCACCCTCTGCGTATAAGACTTTCCACGCACATCTCCCTTAAACTTTCCCCTCTCACCTTGAAATTGTGACCCCTTGTAATTGACACCCCCACTCTTGGAAAAAGCTTGTTGCTATCCACCCTCTCATAATGAGAGGTCCATACCTCTCATAATTTTGTAGACCTCAATCAGGTCCCCCCTTAATCTCTGTCTTTCCAACGAAAACAATCCTAATTTACTCAACCTTTCTTCATAGCTAGCACCCTCCATACCAGGCAACATCCTAGTGAACCTCCTCTGCACCCTCTCTAAAGCATCCACATCCTTCTGGTAATGTGGCGAACAGAACTGCACGTAGTATTCCAAATGTGGCCTAACCAAAGTCCTATACAACTGTAACATGACTTGCCGACTCTTGTACTCAATACCCCGTCCGATGAAGTCAAGCATGTTGTATGCCTTCTTGACCACTCTATCGACCTGCGTTGCCACCTTCAGGGTACAATGGACCTGAACTCCCAGATCTCTCTGTACATCAATTTTCCCCAGGACTCTTCCATTGGCCATATAGTCTGCTCTTGAATTAGATCTTCCAAAATGCATCACCTCGCATTTGCCTGGATTGAACTCCATCTGCCATTTCTCTGCCCAACTCTCCAATCTATCTATATTTTGCTGTATTCTCTGACTGTCCTCCTCGCTATCTGGAACTCCACCAATTTTAGTATCTGCAAACTTGCTCATCAGACCACCTGTACCTTTATCCAGATCATTTATGTATATCACAAACAACAGTGGTCCGAGCACGGATCCCTGTGGAACACCACTAGTCACCTTTCTCCATTTTGAAACACTCTCTTCCACCACTACTCTCTGCCTCCTGTTGCCCAGCCAGTTCTTTATCCATCTAGCTAGTACACCCTGAACCCCATACGACTTCACTTTTTCCGTCAACCTGTCATGGGAAACTTTATCAAATGCCTTACTGAAGTCTATGTATATGACATCTACAGCCCTTCCCTCATCAATTAACTTTGTCACTTCCTCAAAGAATTCTATTAGGTTTGTAAGACATGACCTTCCCTGCACAAAACCATGCTGCCTATCACTGATAAGTCTATTTTCTTCCACATGTGAATAGATCCTATCCCTCAGTATCTTCTCCAACAGTTTGCCTACCACTGACGTCAAGCTCACAGGTCTATAATTCCCTGGATTATCCCTGCTACCCTTCTTAAACAAAGGGACAACATTAGCAATTCTCCAGTCCTCCGGGACCTCACCCGTGCTCAAGGTTGCTGCAAAGGTATCTGTTAAGGCCCCAGCTATTTCGTCCCTCATTTCCCTCAGTAACCTGGGATAGATCCCATCCGGTCCTGGGGACTTGTCCACCTTAATGCCTTATAGAATACCCAAAACCTCCCCCTTCCTTATGCCGACATGACCTAGAGTATTTAAACATCTAGCAGAGGTGGTAGATCGGTGGAGATGGTGTGCGACGGGGCCCCCGAATCCCGTCCACATGTTCTGGGCATGTCCAAAGCTGAGTGGGTTCTGGGAACGGTTTTGTATGTCGTTACCGAGATTCTGGGGGAGGAATGGCCCCAAGTCCGGAGGTGGCAAAATAGAGCATGTTGGAAGATTCGGAAATCCAGGTGGGGAGAGAGGCCAATGTGTTGGCCTTTGTCTTCCTGATAGCCCAGAGATGGTTCTTGTTGGGCTGGCGGGACTCGGAGTCACCAAAGGCGGGGGTGTGAGTGAATTACCTGGCGGAACCCCTGCATTTAGAAAAGGTCAGGTTCGCCTTATGGGGGGCAGAGGAGGGAGGTGGAAGTCGTTGGGAGGGGAAAAATAAAGAGGGTGGGGTGAGTTGAGGTGTTGCCATTTGGGGATGATGGGGGCCTGTGTTCTCTGTTCCTGTTTGGTCTTCCGATATTTTCATGTACACACGCAAAATGCCTTTAAAAAAAATATTTTTTAAAAAATGAATGAATAATAAATAAATAAAAAGGTGTGACTGGAAGCGATCACAGATGTTGGCAGTAGGAGTGTGGTCCCTCCATTCTGAACACAGTGCACTAAGGACAAAGGCTCTTTGTAAGGCAGGGAAGGTGAGTGGCTTAACTCTTTCAGTAGCTAAGCTCCACACTCTGACCTTTCCAGCATTCTCCTGCACAGGCTCCTTAGATCAACACAACTTGCAGTCACACTTATTCCTCTCTCTCCAGGCACCGCCTATCCCCATCTGAACACCCTCAGCCTATGCCCTCTCCCAATGAAACCTCACAGTCACCGTCTACAAATGTTCTTCCTTCCTATCTCTGCATTCTCTCCTTGCAGGGGAAGAGAACACACAACGTCATGGAGAGGTGGAGACCTGAAGGGTTGCCATGACATGGTGTTCTTTAATGTTAAATGTAGTCTACTTGGGCTGAACCTAGTATTGGCTGATAAATGAGAAGTCAGTCTAAGCAAGCAACACATGGTTCCAATTGGTCTGGACATATAGCCAATTTCTTATACTTTGTGTTCCTTTGCAAAGCTCCTTGAAACAAACCAATTTGTAGTATTTTGTGGCAATAGATGATCAAAAATAAACCATCGGTTACTGATATATTTAAGACACTTGTATCTGAGACGTGGTCCACAAATATCTTTGATCTGGCCGACAGGGCTGTTGTTTATTCCCACCTCCTTTGTGTTTATAGATAAACGCACCTTCATCACCTTCAAGCTACTTCTAATTCTTGCTGCACTGCACCCATATTGGACCATTCATCACCCATTTTTGTTCTAAATCAGGCTTCATGGGATCATATTTCACAGGTTTTGTCTCTGATCAGTACAATAAAAGGAAGTGCGGTTTTCACAAATATTTGACAAACTTTTTTTGTTTGTTTGTACAACTGAACAGTGTCAATCATGTTCAGTCACATCACTGATGTGGCTGCTTTGATAATGGGGTGGTAGAAATTAATTTGCAAAGCAGTGCATCTGGAGGTGCTACATAGACTGTATTGATTTCCCAGGGGGCAGTCACCATCACAGGCTGCTACCTTCATGGCATTCTTCAGTGACATTAACGAACAACATGACGCAGGTCACATAGGTAGTAAACCTCAGAGAGCTGCCTGCACCTGAAGTCTGCAAGCAATGCTCTGTGAAACAAACTGCTCACCCAGCATCCCTTTTAAAATGTGGTTACTCTGGCTGTTTATCCTCAGAATTAAATTGCATAGCACAAATTTACTCTCTGTTTATATTGGATTTCTGCTGATCTCCCACCAAAATTGGGTCAAGTCGAGGATAAGAATTGAGAATTTCATGGCAAATCTGGTTTTATTACTTGGGAATATTGAACAAATGACTGCAGCAGCTCAACAATTGTTTGGGCAAGATTGTCTCTGTGTGTTGTGTATTAAAATGTTAATAAATGGTCTTCGTATTAATTTCAGTGTGTTTCTCATTTGGATAATGTTTCAATATACAATGTATTGGTAGAATATTGTGATATTTTAAATTTTTTTAACAATTTTTTCTATTTGAGAGATCTGCTTTTGAATTATAAATATTGATTCCCCACTGATATGCCTTTAAACTCTATCTTTTTTACAGTTGGTAACTCAATGTAATGCAAAATTTATAGAATGCTTCAGTGCCCAGAAAGAATGCAATAAAGAGAAGAACAGAAACTCCTCAGTTGTGCCATGTAAGATAACTTCTGCTTTGGGGATTAGTGAAAAGCTGACATGTTTGCAATTCAAACTATTTTGCATACCTGAAGATTTGTAACAATCTTAAGTATCTCGGCAGTGACACTTCACAATTATTGATTGGAAAGTGAAAAAGATTATTTTAGAAATCTATTCTTTCAAGCATTTTTAACGTCTGCTATTATGTCAGGCATACAAGCTTGATTTCATAGAATCCTTACAGTGCAGAAAGAGGCCATTCGGCCCATCGAATCTGCACCAACCCTTAACAGAGCACTCTACCCAGGTCCACTCCCCCGCCCACCCCACTCTCTCCCCATAACCTGATTTAGGAGCAATTTATCATAGCCAATCCATCTAACTTGCACATGAAATGAAATGAAAATGAAAATCGCTTATTGTCACGAGTAGGCTTCAATGAAGTTACTGTGAAAAGCCCCTAGTCGCCACATTCCGGCGCCTGTCCGGGGAGGCTGATACGGGAATCGAACCGTGCTGCTGGCCAGCTTGGTCTGCTTTAAAAGCCAGCGTTTTAGCTCAGTGAGCTAAACCAGCCCCTCTTTACATCTTTGGACTGTGGGAGGAAACCGGAGCACCCTGAGGAAATCCCCTAGAAATGGAGAGAACGTGCAAACTCCACACAGTCACCCAAGGAGGGAATTGAACCCGGGTTCCTGGCACTTTGAGGCACAAGTGCTAACCACTGTGCCACCATGCGGTTAAAGTATCTGTGCAACTGCAAACTCACATACAGCATATAACCATGTTACAAAAGTCAATTATAAAATCAGCCCTGTTGTGACCAAAAGTATTCAAGATGACATTTTCTTTTATTGTACAGCACACTGGCCAGGATTTTACAATGGTCCTGTCCACTGGCCAGAATGTAGGGAGTAAACCTGCCTCGGCCAGATATGGGACCCAGACCAAATTTTACATTAAGCAGGCAGTTCCCAACCCAGTTAGGCTGCACCCCCATGGACTATGAGCCAATCAGGTGGCCAACAGCGTTAGAGTGCCAGTAACAACACTATGGGTAATGGCCACTGGTCAGAATTCAACCAGGCAGCAGCAGCATCAATGGGGGGCGGCCCAGAGTCAGGTTCAGTATGGTTGGGCTCACTGGGCCATTCAGGTTGGTCTCAGCAGGATGGAGGTGGGTCATTTGCCAGGGCAGGGGTTGCTACTGAGGAGATGGCCCTTGCCATGGTGCGGAGGGGGAGGGACACGAGGCTGCCATGGGTGCACAGCGTTCCCAGTACAGAAGGTCCCCCAAACAGATGACCGCAAGGAGGCCACCAAGGTATACCTGGCATTCTCTCCACATGATGAAGTGCCCACCCGACATTGTTAAAATACGTTAATTGGCCATTTAAGGGTCTCAATTAGGCTAAGAGTGGGAGGACCTTCTGCCGTCTTCCTTAGCACTTGTGAAGTTCCATCTCCAACCATCCAATATAGATTTTTCACCCCACTCCCTGGGATTTGTAAAATTACTAATCTTCGGGTGGCACGTGGCGTAGTGGTTAGCACTGCTGCCTACGGTACTGAGGACCCGGTTTCGAATCATGGCCCTGGGTCACTGTCGTGTAGAGTTTGCACATTCTCCCTTTGCACATTCACCCCAGAACCCAACGATGTGCAGGTTAGGTGGATTGGCCACGCTAAATTGCCCCTTAATTGAAAAAAAAATAATTGGGTACTCTTTAAAAAAAAAAAAAAAAAAATTTTAAATTACTAATCTCCTTTGTTTTACTTGGGAGGGAGTAGTGTACGCATGACTGGAATTCGTTATTTCTGAAGTAACCTTCTTCCCTGAAATATTTGGCGATCTTATCCTATCTTTCAGCTGAACGAGCTCGGGTAGGCCTTGCACCATTACCAGGAACAAAAGGAACTGACTATATTAATGCTTCTTACATCATGGTAAGTTATAACCGTGAGTTGTATTTCTAAGGTTTTATTTGCAAATATGTACTTTATTTATAAAATATCTGAAAGAACATTGCAAAAAACTTCAAAATGACCATCACAAAAAGTGCAATGACATTCAAGTTTTTGACATAGGTCATGTTGCACTGTGAAATAGTTCAGGACAATAAAAGAAGCATTAACGATATTTCAAAATGGTCATTACAGAAAGTGCAATGGTATTTAAGTGGTCTACTTCGATCAAGTTGCACTCTGAAGTGCTTTAATACAATTGTGATACATGTAATATTCACTGCATACATTCAGTATGAGTCGTACAACCTGAGGTGTTCTATACAATTCCCAGCTCTCGGTGCACAATGGCTGAAAGGAACTGCTCCAAGCATGTATTGCTGGACTTTGGAATGTGCCAGTCTGCAACACTCCATCAAGGACAACTCTTTGCAATGGAAGACCAACCAGTTTCAGACAGACCAAAGAGTGTCTTTCGCTGAGTTGATGTTCCTCCAGCTGCAGTTGATGTTTGTCTTGGTGTGAGGCCCTGGGAAAAGCCCAAAATTCATAGAATTGAACATCACAGAACTGATCAGGATGAACCTTGACAAAAAACACCACGTCCCTTTCCACACCTTCTTTGAAAAGGCATATTCCACAAGGAGATGGACAACTGTCCCTTCCCCACCACAGCCACCTTGAGGGTGAGCGGATGTGCGGACAGAGTGAGACTCTGCGCTGTAGGTAGGTTCTGACAGGGAGGGCCATTCTCAACATCAGCCGAGCGACGTCTGAGTTGTATTTCCAAGATGATTTTATAAACATGTCAAGCTATAACCAACAGATAATATTGGAAATAGAACCGTCAAATATGCATAATTTCGCAGGTAGCCTGTGGTAATTGTTGTGCCCAACAGCAAAGTCTGATTACGCTTTTTGAATAATTTAAATATGGGTGGATTATATTTTCTGTATTACCTACAGAATATAAACCATTATGAAAATTTAAACAAGACAAAAATTACCCATTTTATGTTAGAGAATTAATATGCTTAATCTGGAATGTTTAACTCCAAAGATGTTTGCTTTTCCCCATTCCTTTCAATTGAGAAGATGACTGGTCCAGCTACATTTTGCTCTCATTGATTTTATATATTCACAGTGATTTCCTGACAATAATCAAATATCTTTACATTTGGATATCATGTTGAATTGGTGAACTTTTGTTGTAAATGCAAATATGTGCAATATGGCCTTGTTGCCTTTAAGAATGTGGTAGCACTCTCACTCCAAGTCAGAAGATCGTGGGTTCAACTTCCACTGCAGAGACTTAAGCCAATAATCTCGGCAGTCACTTCAGTACAGTACTGAGTGCGAACTGCACTGTGTGAGATGCTATCTTTGAAATATGATCTTAAAATCATTTGATGTGTCAGGGAGACATAAACTAATTGTGACACTGCTGCATAAAGAGCAGAGTTCTCCTCATTCCCTGGCCAACATTTTTTTTTAAATTATTATTTAATGGGTTGTGGTCACCACTGGCTCGGCCAGCATTTATTGCCAATCCCTAATCGCCCCTGAGAACGTACTTCCTCAGGTGAAGGTGCAGTGCTCCAAAAGCTAGTGTTTGAAACAAACGTGTTGGACTTTAACCTGGTGTTGTAAGACTTCTTACTGTGCTCACCCCAGTCCAACATTTCCACATTATGGCACCCCTGAGAAGGCAGTGTTGTGCCACCTGCTTGAACCATTATAGTCCACGTAGCGAATGCTGTTAGCTAGGGAGTTCCAGGGTTCTAAACCAGTGACAACGATGGGTTTGGGAGGTGCTGCCAAAGAGGTTTTGGTGAGTTCTGCAGGGCTATGAGAAGCCAAAGAAGGAGATGGCTGAAATTCTAACAACAATCTTTCAAATCTGCTTGGTTGTGGGAGTGGTGCAACAGTACAAAAGGATTGTGAATATTGCACTCTTGTTCAAAAGAAGAAAGGGATAAATCTGGTAAACTACAGGCCAATCAGTCTCATGTCAGTGGTGAGAAAACATTATCAAGGACAAAATTAATTCTCACTTGGGAAGCTTATGTTAAAATGAGTCAACAGCATTTGTTTTTTTAATGTATTTTATTACAAACATGTTTCAAAACAGGTTACAACCAATAAACACCCTGGGAAACATACTTCCCAGCAGTCAACTATACTGTCTGTACCAGCGCCGGCCCTAGGGTTGCTGGCGCCCCGGGCAAGCTGAACTTCGGCGCCCTTCGGGGGGGGGGGGGGGCGAGGGGGGTCGGTGGGGCGGACGGAGGGGGGGGCGGCGGGGCGGACGGAGGGGGGGGCGGAAGGGGCCGCCCTGGGGGAGGGCGGCCACCGCGCATGCGCTGGTTGACACCGGCCCAACTGCGCATGCGCGGGACCCGAGTCTCTGGCGCCCCCTAGCACATGGCGCCCCGGGCGACTGCCCGAGTTGCCGGTACCTTGGGCCGGCCCTGGTCTGTACAAATTTTTCCCCTCTTTCACTCCCCCATGTCATGACGAACAGCTCCACAAACATGGTCACAAACATCCCCCAGCTTTTCTCAGAGCCCCTTAACTCATACTTTATCTTCTCCAACCACAGGAAGTCATACAGGTCACACAACCAAGCCGCTACCCCCCCGGTGGCGATGCCGACCGCCACTCCAGTAAAATTCGCCGCCGTGCAATCAGAGAGGCGAAGGCCACGACATTGGCCTTCCTCCTCTCCATGAGCTCCGGCTTCTCTGAAACCCCAAATATCACCATCAATGGGTCCGGGTCCACCTCCTTCCCCACTATCCTGGCTAGGACCACGAACACTCCCGCCCAGAATCCCTCCAATTTTTCACAACCCCAGAACATGTGCAGGTGATTGGCTGTTCCCTGCCCACACCTCTCACACTCATCTGCTACCCCCTGGAAGTACCCACTCATTCTCGCCCAAGTCATATGCACCCTGTGCACCACCTTAAACTGTATAAGGCTAACAGCATTGGATTTAAGTGTATCATGGCTAACTAACCTGATTAGGTTATTAAATAAGGTAGCAGGGAGGAGTTTTAAAAATTTGTTCATGGGATGTAGGCATCGCTGGCTGGGCCAGGATTTATTGTTCCATCCCTGAGGGCATTTAAAAGTCATCCACATTGTTGTGGATCTGGAGTCACATTTAGGCCAGACCAGGTAAGGACGACAGATTTCCTTCCCTCAAGGGACATTAGTGAACCAGATGGGTTTTCATAACTAATGATAATGGTTTCATGTTTATCATTAGACTTTTGATTGCAAATTTTTATTGAATTTAAATCCCCAGAGCATTATTACCCTGGGTCTCTGGATTACAATCCAGTGACAATACCACTACGTCACTGCCTCCCCCTATTGATTGATTAAGGTAATGGAGTAAATGTTGTATACATGGGGCGGGATTCTCCGTGCCGCCAGCCGGGATCCACCAACGTGAATCCCACAGTCGGACTTTCAAAAGGCACTCGATAAAGTATCAGACAACATATTTGGAAAATAGAGGCACATGGTATAAAAGAGACAATGATAACTTTGGTAAATAATTGGCTAAAGGATAGAGGCGGTGATTAGTTGTGAATGCATATTTTTCTAACTGGAGAGAAGTATGTTGTGGGATCATCCAGGAATCATTGAGAATATTTCTTTTCTTAATACAACCTGGCCTTCGCGATAGGGTGTACAAATTCAAAGTTTGTGAATCAGTTTGGCAACATGATAACCACTGAACAGGAGAGCAACAGAACCCAAGAGGATATAGACAGACTGGTGAAATGTATAGACACATAACATTTATCGTGGGCATGAGAAGTGATACATTTTGGAAGAAAGAACATAGTAGGGCAGACTATTTTGGGAGGGGGTAGTTGCAAGAGCAGAGGGACCTGGGGGTGCACATTCTCAAATCTGCGAAGGTGGCAAGGCAAATTGATAAGGTATTTGGGGAAGCGCACAGTATACTTAGCTTTGTAAATAGAGGCATTGAATTTTAAAAACAAGGCAGTTGTGTCAAACCTTCACAAATCACATTGGGCTTTACCTGGAGTATTATATACAATGCTGGACACCAATTTAAGAAAAATGTCAAGGCCTTGGAGGGGACACAGTGAAGGTTTATCCAGAGGATATCAAGAATTAAGGCAAGATTGTGGAGAGATTGGAGAAGCAGGGATTCCTCAGAAAAAGAAGTTTAAGGGGAGATCTAATCGATACATGCAAGATTATGAGTAGTTAAGCAAGTAGGGAGAAACTGTTACTTCTGGCAAATGGAATGATAACCTACTGTCTGGAAGTGATATATTTAAAATTATCAGAAAAAGAACACAATGGGGCAAGTAAGAGAAATCTTTTACAGCAAAGCGATAAGTTTTGGAATGAAAACTAGTGGCAGCAGATTCCCTTGCAACTCCCAAAATGCAATTGGACATATGTACTTGAAGAGGACTAATTTTCAGACATGTGGGAAAAAAAAGATGGAATTAAGCTGGACATTCCTTCAAGGGACAATCACTTATCTCTCTAAGGACAGCACAGCAGATTAAGGGTGACCTGACGTGGGGGACCAATGGGTGGCACTCTCTGAGGTAAAGGGACATTTTGGGAGCCTCTTAGGCAAAGACATGTAGCGAATTAGCTGCAGCCATGCATGCGGCTGCTGAACAATTCTTATTAATAATCCTTTTTGTGTTCATTAATGAAGTCTGTAAGATTGCATCTTCGCCAGTTGGCAAAAGAATGATGGGAAGAATGCCTCCTGTTGAACTGTAAGATTCTATGATTCTTTAATTTATCCCTCAGTCAACATCATTGAATATTTTCAGGGCATCTATTTCATTCAGTATGTGGGACCTGGCCGAGTGCCAGTTAGCTGCTGCATTTTTCTACATTGCAAAAGTGACTGTATTCAGAAGAATTTAACAGGTTTGAAGTGCTCAAGGATATCTTGAAGACATGAAAGGAATTATAAAATTGCAGGTTCTTTTCTTTCATGTATATATAATTTCCTGTCACAAACTGAGTTCTGGTTCTGTGCATTGAATAATAACTTTTCAAACAGAATTTGAAATGTACTTGAAAAAGAGAAATTTGCAGGACTGGGGAAAGAGCAGGTGTGCACAACTAATTAGGTAGCTCTTTTAGAGAGCCAGCACCAGCAATATTGATTGAATGGGCTCTGCTGTAATGTTCCATGTAAATACTCTGTACTGAACTAAACAGATTTCACTCAGTGCCCTCTATATTGTGTTTTTCTTAAAAACCGGTACAAAAATATACATTTTAAAATATATTAATTTGAAAGAAGAGAGATTCTGATTTCTTAACAGAGTTTGGAGAAATGTGCTGTGTTTAAGTGTCTTTTTTTTGGTATGCTTCTAGTAATCACATAGACAATGGTGATGAAAATGCCCGTTCAATTTTTATAGGGATATTACAGAAGCAACGAATTTATTATTACCCAGCATCCTTTGCCCCACACCACAAAGGACTTTTGGCGAATGATCTGGGACCATAACGCACAAATAATTGTCATGTTACCAGACAACCATGGACTAGTGAGTATCAAAAGTTTTCTTTGTAATTTTGTTATTTCAGCTATTGTTTTCTTTTCATTGCATTTGGAATATTGTCTTCTGAATATTCAATTTTCAAAAATATCAGATGTAGTTTATCAGATTAATGCAAGCCATGTGCAGGAGGCTTTGGTGCTGAGGAATTTGATTATTTAATAGCATCTGAATTTTTCATTTAATTGAGTTTATAAATATTCAAACCTGACAGGTTTGCAGTTCTCTGTGTGACTGACAAGTTATTCTAATTATTCTGCTACATTGTAAGAATACTAAATTTAGTTTTCATTGGTGATGCTTATCCCCTTTTAAAATTGGAACATTCTTTCAAGTGAGAAACTTAATGGACCACTGCTGGTATTCGCTATATTCTGTAAACATGGACCTACCTTGTGACTCACTAATCTTAATCATAAATCTGTACAAGTTTAAGAAAATATAAATATTTTGAAATTTCAAATGTTGTAACCAAATCTATTTCGATTAGTCAAATTGTTTTTTAAAAAGTCTACAGTACCGTTTCATGGCAAAATATAGCATTGGCAGCAGTGGCTGTACAATCCACCTTCCTTTCTCGTAATGCAAAGAAAGCCAGGTGCACCAAAGGTGGAGAAGCATAAACACAGTTAAGAATAAGTTAATTAAAAAGAAGTTTAAAGGAAAAGCATAAATTGCAATTGTGGAAGAATAGTTTTGAAGCTTCTAATTACTATTGCTTTGTATAGAACCATAGACTGATTCTGCCCTCTGATATTTCCCTCCTTTCTGGCATTTGCTACAACCTCTGATCTGCAGCCCCTCCCCCCTACTTCAAAGAACTAGGTTGAATGAACTTCAGTCTATAGCTGAATACATTTTCTGATCTACTGTACTTGCCGGCTTTGCCATGTCATATTTTGTAAGTACAACTATAGGTCATAAGAACTAGGAACAGGAGTAGGCTATCTGGCCCCTCGAGCCTGTTCTGCCATTCAATAAGATCATGGCTGATCTTTTTATGGACTCGGCTTCACTTACCCGAATGCTCACCGTAACCTTTTATTGCTTTACTGTTCAAAAATCTATCTTTTCCTTTCACAGATTCACAACCCTTTGAGTGAAGAAGTTCCTCCTCCAGTCCGTCCTAAATCTGCTCCCGTTATTTTGAGGCTCTGCCCCCTGGTTCTCGTTTCACCCAGCAGTGGAAACAACCTCCTTGGTTCCATCCTATCTATTCCCTTCATAATTTTATATGTTTCTGTAAGATCCACCCTCATTCTTCTAAATTCAAATGAGTCTAGTCCCAGTCAACTAATCTCTCCTCATAAGCTAATCCTCTCAACTCCAGAATCAACCAAATTAATCTCCTCTGCACACCCTCAGTGCCAGTGCATTATTTCACAAGTAAGGAGACCAAAACTGAACACAGTACTCCAGGTGTGGCCTCACCACCATCCTATACAGCTGTAACATAGCCTCCCTGCTTTAAAATTCCATCCCTCTTGCAATGAAGGACAAAATTCCATTTGCCTTCTTAATTACTTGCTGCACCTGCAAACCAACTTTTTGCAATTCATGCACAAGGACACCCAGGTTCCTCTGCACAGCAGCATGCTGCAATTTTGTACCATTTAAATAATAGTCCAGTTTGCTGTAATTCTTACCAAAATGGATGACCTCACATTTATCAACATTTGAACTCCATCTGCCAGGCCCTTGTCCACTCACTTAATCTATCTGTATCCCACTGCAGACTTTCAGTGTCCTCTACACACTTGGCTCGACCACTCATCTTCGTGTCATCTGCAAACTCTGACACATCACACTTGGTCCCCAACTCCAGATCATTTTTGTAAATTGTAAACAATTGCGGATCCAACATTGATCCCTGAGGCGCACCACTAGCCACTGTTCGTCAGCCAGAAAAACACCTATTTATCCCCACTCTTTGCTTTCTGTCAGTTAACCAATCCTCTATCCATGCTAATACATTACCCATAACGCCATGCACCTTTATCTTATGCCTTTTGTGCAGCACCTTGTCGAATGCCTTCTGGAAATCCAGATACACCACATCCACTGATTTCCCAATTGCCCAACGCGCTCATAATGTCCTCAAAGAATTCCAGTAAATTAGTCAAACATGACTTGCCTTTGATGAACCCATGCTGCACCTGCCCAATGGAACAACTTCTATCCAGATGTCTCTCTGTTCTTCCTTAACGATAGATCCAAGCATATTCCCCACTACAGAAGTTAAGCAAAATGGCTTATAGTTACCTGCTTTCTGTCTACCTCCTTTTTTAAACAGTAGTGTCACATTTGCTGTTTTCCAATCTGGAACTGCCCCAGAGTCCAGCGAATTTTGGTAAACTTCCACAAGCGCATTTGCTATTTCTTCCACCACCTCTTTTAGTACCCTGGGATGCATTCCATCAGGGCTAGGAGACTTGTCTAGCTTTAGCACCATTAGCTTGCCCAACACTACCTCCTTAGTGACAATGATCGTTTCTAGGTCCTCAGCTGCCATAGCCTCCTCACCAACAGTTTTTGGCATGTTAATTGTGTCTTCCACTGTGAAAGCCGACACAAAATACCTGTTCAATCCCTCAGCTATTTCCTCATTTCACATTATTAAATCCCCCTTCTCTTCCTCTAAAGCACCAATGTTTACTTTAGCTACTCTTTTTCGTTTTATATATTTTTAGAAACTTTTGCTATCTGTTGTTATATTTTGAGCTAGTTTACTCTCATTATCCATCTTACTTTTCTTTATAGCTTTTTTTGTGGCTTTCTGTTGACCTTTAAGGATTTCCCAATGCTCCAGTTTCCCAATAATCTTTGCCACTTTATATGTCTTTTCTTTCAATTTGATACCCTCCTTTATTTCCTTTTTCCCACAGTCTTTCCTTTTTACTGGTATATACTTTTTCTGAACACTGAAAAATCTCTTTGAAAGTCCTCCACTGTTCCTCAATTGTCCCACCGTAAGTCTTTGCTCCCAGTCTACCTTGGCCAACTCCGCCCTCATTCCATTGCAGTCTCCTTTCTTTAAGCACAAGGCACTGCTATTGGATTTTACCTTCTCACACTCCAGCTGTATTTTAAATTCAACCATACTATGATCACTCCTTCTGAGAGGATCCCGAACTATGAGATCATAAATTATTCCTGTATCATTACACAGGACCAGATCTAGGATAGCTTGCTCCCTCGTAAGTTGCATTAAATACTATTCGAGAAAATTATCATGGTTACATTCTACGAACTCCTCCTCAGGACAGCCCTGATCTACCTGGTTTAACCAATCAACATGTAGATTAAAATCCCCCGTGATAATTGCTGTACCATTTTTACATGCATCAGTTATTTCCTTGTTTATTGCCCATCGCAGCATAATGTTATTTTTGGTGGCCTATAGACTATGCCTATCAGTGACCTTTTCTCCTTACTATTTCTAATTTACACCCAAATTGAATTCAATCTTTTTCTCTCTGGAACTTATATCATCTCTCAGTACCGTACTGATGCCATCCTTAAATATCAGTGCTACACCACCTCCCTTACGTTCCTGCCTGTCCTTTTGAATAGTCTGATGCCCCTGGATATTTAACTCTCAGTCATGACCATCTTGCAACCACGTCTCTATAATAGCCACTAAATCATAGTAATTTGCAATGATTTGTGCCGTCAACTCATTTATCTTGTTTTGAATGCTACGAACATTCAGATAAAGTGCCTTTATGCTAGTTTTAATACCTTCTTTTTGAATCCTAATACCTCCATTTATAACATCTCCTGAGTTATTTTCCCTTTATCGTTTTTGATAACTTTCAATATAGTTGAGCCCACCTTCCCATGTGCTAACCTGCTGCTTTGCTTCCCATTAACCATTTAACTTCCCGTAGTGTAACCTTTCCCTTCCTCCTCCCCCCATTTCTAGTTTAAAGTCCTTGAGACCACCCTATTTATCCTTTTTGTTGGAACACTGGTCCCAGATCGGTTCAGATGGAGACCGTCCCAAAGGTAAAGATCCCTCCTGTTCCAATACTGATACCAATGCCCCATGAAATGAAACCCCTCCTTCCCGCACTACTCCTTTAGTTACTTATTTACTTCCCTAATTTTCTTACCCCTATGCCAATTTGCACGTGGCTCGGGTAGTAACCAAGAGATTCTGGCCATTGAGGACCTGTTTTTTTAGTTCCTAGTGCCTGATAATCCCCCAATAGGTCCTTTTTCCTAGTCTTGCCTACGTTGATTGTCCCAACGTGGACCACAATAACTGGATCCTCCCCTTTACATTGCAAAATCCTTTCAAGCCGGTGAGAGATGTCCCTCACCCTGGCGCTGGGCAGGCAACACGACATGTGAGACTCTCGATCCTACTTACAAAGGATTATCCCACTAATTATAAAATCTCCCACAACAATCACTTGTCATTTTGCTCCCCCTGCTTGAATGGCCTCCTGTACCACATTGCAGTGGTCGGCTAGCTCATCCTCCCTACAGCCCATTTCCTCATACACTCAGGGAGCAAGTATCTCATACCTGTTGGACAAGGTCAAGAGCTGAGGCTCTTCCGTTCCTGAATTCAGGGTCCCTCTACCTGCCCCACTTGCAGTCTACACACCCTGCTGTCTCTGACCACTGACAGAATTTTTAAATTTTATTATTGGATTATTAATTTTGGGCCTGAAGAAAACGCAACACCAGTATATTACGAACTACCACTGAACTTTATGATAAGGTGATTCCAGTGCCTAAGCGGCAGCACAAGTATTTCCTATGCCGTAATCCTAGGAGCTGTCTAGGCATGCTTTGTGCCAGCCATAAATGAGCAATAGCTCCTTAAACGTGCTAATAAGGGCCAATAACCCCTTTCTTAGGACACATTTCCCAAATTGGGCAACAGCTAGGTAGTTGTTGACACTGAATGGCCTTCTCCTGTTCCAAACCAATTTCCAACCTATTACCTTCAAATAGTTACAAGAAGTAGCATACTGAAGTATTCCAAGAACAGATGTGAATTTATAGGAATAGAGTCAAGTTTATTTTTGCAATCTAGAGATTTAATACAAGTACCTCTTTCCACTGAACATAAAGAACAGGGACTTCAGTGAACCTAGTAAAGAACTACTTCAACTACAATGTATTACTTAAGATTCAATCTTGTAATTTATGACCACAAATGGAACCTGACCTTTACTTAACATGGAGTGTCTTATTTTCTTCAGTGAATCTGACTTGCCATTTCATGCTTAATACTTGCTGTGCTTGATTAAACAAATGTCAAATTTTCACTTATTTAGAGGCAAAGTTCATTCTTAATATTATGCATGCAGTTAATGGCCATCTCAATCCTAAACAAGGCAATTATTTAATCGCTGAGTCCCAGAACAGTAGCCAAGAAGATGTCAGAATTAACAGTAATGGTCAAAGCTGCTGATGCGTAAACTGTTTATCCCAACTTTCTGGTTCCCTGGAGTGCTGAGGACTAGATTTTGCAATGGTTTTATGCAGCACTCATGCTAAAGAAAATTAACCAGAGTTTTTTAATGGGGATTTTGTCATGCAAGTTGTTAGAAATATTTCTGAAGGTCTCTTGAATGATTGAAGGTGGTGTGATCCAAGAGGTATAAATGACTTGTTAGAAATATGCTTGGTACTTTCTCTCCCTCATTTGATTGAGTTTTAAAATTTTAACTCTGCAGACTCTTAAAGAAAACTTAAAACTTCAACAAAAACAGAAAATACTGGACAACCTCAGCAGCTCTGACAGCATCTGTGGAGAGAGAGAAGGGAGCTAACGTTTCAAGTCTGGATGATTCTTTGAAACGTTCACTCCCGCTCTCCACAGATGCTGTCAGAGCTGCTGATGTTGTCCATTTTTTCCTGTTTTTGTTTCAGATTCCAGCATTCACAGTAATTTGCTTTTAAAACTTCAACATACATGTATGCAATTTAGGCTTATGCTATATTTTACTGGGTTTTTATATGGTTACCATATATTAAAATGGGGCACAGTCAAAGTTATTGCACCTCTCCGTGGTACTGTGATCCAACATAATGTAGTGTCATATGGCAGGATCACCTTCGGTAAAATAAGTAATGCACCTTTAAAAGCACACAGCAGGGGGAAAGAAGCTTTGTGCCATGATTTTCCACTCAACCCACCGCATGTTTCATGGAGGCGGAGGTGGTGTGCGTTGGCCGGTGGCGGGATCCTCTGGTCCTGCCGTTGTCAAGACCGTGCTGGCGGAAACGGCTGGAAACTTCCAGCCATTAAAGCAAATGTTGGGAATATAAACAATCTTTAGTGCAGTATCTTAAAAAGAAAGTTATCACACTGAAGGAAGCACAGCTGGAAAAATCACCTTGCGTCAAACTCAACCCACACATGATAAACCTGAAAAAACCTCCTCCGCACTCTTCAATTGAAATCACCTGGTGAACCATTCCCCCTCTGAAGACTGGAAAACCTCTTACCGGGATTCGCGCAACTGACAAGGCACTATTTCTCTTTGGCCCACCACAATCCCCACCCTCCCCCACCAAGGCAGAGTCACAGAACTAGTAACAACAACAACCTGGCAAATCAAACAGCTCACCATTAATCTCTCACCACACAAAATCGAGAAAATGTTTGTTTTAGTCCCCTAGCTGTTGGGGCCACATCTGTACTACACACTCCCTAGTGGCTGGAGAGTCCCTATTCTTGCCCCCTACAAACTTCCCATGTTGAGGTGACATCCTCAATCCAACTCAAAGAGTCAAGGCCAGGGATAGAAATCAAGAGCCCTGGTGCTCCTCTTTTTTCCGGGCCCCTTTTTCCCCATCCCCCAACTTAATTCTCTTCCTGAATCATATATGGTATCTCCCCCTTTTCAAGAATCACTAGTTAATTCACAAATCACTGAACGGTACAAGTAAAATGATAACACCCATTGTTGCCCTCTGCTTGCAAGAATTGTTCAATACCTATATAGCATGGCTCATTAAACTTTAGAGTAGCAACAATATAATGCAGTGTTAGTTTTTGTGAGTCCTTCAAGTAACCCCACTGCAACTATTAAAGAAACCAGGAAGTACAAGTTTTACTTTATCAGAATCATTCAATTTGTTAATTTGACAGGAAAATATCCTATTGGTTATTTATGACACTGTGCGGACAATAACACTAATTTTGGTGACTGCCTCATCTCTCATTAACATGTTCTACACATTGCACCATTTGACCTCATTGTCAGAAAGACTTGAGGAAAGATTCAGGGCGAAATTCTCCGCCCCCCACGACGGGTGGGAGAATAGCGGGAGGGCCTTCCCGACATTTTTCCCGCCCTCCCGCTATTCTCCCGCCCCCCTGCCGAAGTCCCGACCCGAATCGCTGCCGCCGTTTTTTTACGGCCGGCAGCGATTCACAGCTGTTAGATGGGCCGAAGTCCCAGCCCTTTCCGCCGTTTTCACGAACGGCAAACACACCTGGTCTTGCCGTTCGTAAAAACGGCGTCACCAACTCGCTTTTTATAACCATGGCACCGATTGGCACGGCAGTACCACGGCCGTGCCAAGGGTGCCATGGGCCCGCGATCGGTGGGCACCGATCGCGGGCAGCGGGCCCGATGCCCGCGCACTACTTGTCCTTCCGCCGCCCCGCAGTATCCATTCGCGGGGCGGCTGAGGGGCAACCCGGCCCGCGCAAAAACGCGATGACGTCACCCGCGCATGTGCGGGTTGGAGTCTTCCAAACTGCGCATGCGCGGCTGACGTCATATGACGCGTCAGCCGGCGCTAACTCCGGTAAGCGGGCTTAACGATTTTCGTTAAGCCCGTCTTGCCGGAGCTTACGGCGTCGGGCTGCTAGCCCCGACCGGGGACCAGAATCGGTCCCCCGTCGGGAAGGGGCGCGCTGCCGTAAAACCCGCCCGGGTTTTACGGCAGCTTTACCATTTCTCTTGTTTTGGGAGAATCTCGCCCATAATACTTGCAACCCAGATAAACTGCAGAATAATTAGAAGATTTATTCCTGCCTGGGTGCAATATATTATTGAATATAACATTTCATAGAAGGGGTGGAATTGGATTCTATTTTTAAAAAATTTCAAGTGCCCAATTCTTTTTTTTTGCAATTAAGGGGCAATTTAGCGTGGCCAATCCATCTAACCTGCACATCTTTGGGTTGTAGGGTGAGACCCATGCAAACACAGGGAGAATGTGCAAACTCCACAGGGATAGTGACCTGGGCCAGGATTCAACCCGGGTCCTCGGCGGCGTGAGACAGCAGTGCTGACCACTGCGCCCCTGTGCTGCTCAATTGGATTCTATTTTATCAGTAATCTCACAGGGTAGAAAGATCAGATAACCCTTATGTAACATGGTGGAATGATTGAACAACATAGGTCTTGTCTCTCAGTAAAACAAAATAGAGTCCCTGTACGCCACAACTTTTAAGAGGCCAGGAAAGAAAGCATGAGTGATTCACGGTTGTATCTGTTGTTTCTTGATAAGCGAGTCTGAAGACTCTGTTGATTGCTGCTTCTCACTGCAATATATTTTCAATATCTATTGTGCAACACAACTTTATGACGCTAAAAACTGCAAAAATCTCATCAAATCACCGAGACAGAGTGGGACAATAAATATGTTGACAAAAGGGCATTGAAGTTAATGGAAAAGACACTTGAGAGTCTTGTGCAGCATAAAACAGGTTACTGATTCACTACAACCATGTAACGCACTCCTGTCTTGATAATCTCATCCCAAAAAACTGCACTCCTGCCCTAACAATGTCACCCCACAAATCCTACTCGTAGTAGACATCAAAATAAATAGACCTTCACCCACGATTCCACCCACTGTTCGCAAGATAATTACAAAGGCCATGTAGCTCATCTCATCCATTCCATAGGGTTGGGATTCTCTGAGCCCGCGCCGGAGTCGACGCGGCGCTGGTCAGGGGCCATTGAAAGAGGCCCCCGCGGCGATTCTAAACTGTCAACCAGCCGGGTTCCTGCCGGCGTGGTCCACGTATGGTTCCACCTGGTGGGAGCTCAGCATCGCAGCTGCGGTGGCCGGCCAAGTGGGGCAGCCAGACCCGTGATCTGGGGCCACCGATCGGCGGGCGCGCATGATCCGGGGGGGGAGCCTACCTTAGAACATAGAACGATACAGCGCAATACAGGCCCTTCGGCCCTTGATGTTGCACCGACATGGAAAAAAACTAAAGGCCATCTAACCTACACTATGCCCTTATCATCCATATGCTTATCCAATAAATTTTTAAATGCCCTCAATGTTGGCGAGTTCACTACTGTTGCAGGTAGGGCATTCCACGGCCTCACCACTCTTTGCGTAAAAAACCCACCTCTGACCTCTGTCCTATATCTATTACCCCTCAATTTAAGGCTATGTCCCCTCGTGCTAGCCACCTCCATCCGCGGGAGAAGGCTCTCACTGTCCACCCTATCTAACCCTCTGATCATTTTGTATGCCTCTATTAAGTCACCTCTTAACCTTCTTCTCTCTAACGATAACAACCTCAAGTCCATCAGCCTTTCCTCATAAGATGTTCCCTCCATACCAGGCAACATCCTGGTAAATCTCCTCAGCACCCGTTCCAAAGCTTCCACGTCCTTCCTATAATGAGGCGACCAGAACTGTACGCAATACTCCAAATGCGGCCGTACTAGAGTTTTGTACAACTGCAACATGACCTCATGGCTCCGGAACTCAATCCCTCTACCAATAAAGGCCAACACACCATAGGCCTTCTTCACAACCCTATCAACCTGGGTGGCAACTTTCAGGGATCTATGTACATGGACACCGAGATCCCTCTGCTCATCCACACTACCAAGAATTTTACCATTAGCCAAATATTCCGCATTCCTGTTATTCTTTCCAAAGTGAATCACCTCACACTTCTCCACATTAAACTCCATTTGCCACCTCTCAGCCCAGCTCTGCAGCTTATCTATGTCCCTCTGTAACCTGCAACATCCTTCCGCACTGTCTACAACTCCACCGACTTTAGTGTCGTCTGCAAATTTACTCACCCATCCTTCTGCGCCCTCCTCTAGGTCATTTATAAAAATGACAAACAGCAACGGCCCCAGAACAGATCCTTGTGGTACGCCACTCGTAACTGAACTCCATTCTGAACATTTCACTACCACAACTACCACTCTCTGTCTTCTTTCAACTAGCCAATTTCTGATCCATATCTCTAAATCACCCTCAATCCCCAGCCTCCGTATTTTCTGCAATAGCCGACCGTGGGGAACCTTATCAAACGCTTTACTGAAATCCATATACACCACATCAACTGCTCTACCCTCATCTACCTGTTCAGTCACCTTCTCAAAGAA
Organism: Scyliorhinus canicula; assembly: GCF_902713615.1. Lineage (NCBI taxonomy): Eukaryota > Metazoa > Chordata > Chondrichthyes > Carcharhiniformes > Scyliorhinidae > Scyliorhinus > Scyliorhinus canicula. Next base: position 47,416,149 of record NC_052156.1, read on the forward strand.
CTCGATAAGGTTTGTGAGGCATGATCTACCCTTCACAAAACCATGCTGACTATCCCTAATCATATTATTCCTATCTAGATGATTATAAATCGTATCTTTTATAATCCTCTCCAAGACTTTACCCACCACAGACGTTAGGCTCACCGGCCTATAGTTACCGGGGTTATCTCTACTCCCCTTCTTGAACAAAGGGACCACATTTGCTATCCTCCAGTCCTCTGGCACTATTCCTGTAGCCAATGATGACCTAAAAATCAAAGCCAAAGGCTCAGCAATCTCTTCCCTGGCTTCCCAGAGAATCCTAGGATAAATCCCATCCGGCCCCGGGGACTTATCTATTTTCACCTTGTCCAGAATTGCCAACACTTCTTCCCTACGCACCTCAATGCCATCTATTTTAATAGCCTGGGTCTCAGCATTCTCCTCCACAATATTATCTTTTTCTTGAGTGAATACTGACGAAAAGTATTCATTTAGTATCTCGCTTATCTCCTCAGCCTCCACACACAACTTCCCACTACTGTCCTTGACTGGCCCTACTCTTACCCTAGTCATTCTTTTATTCCTGACATACCTATTGAAAACTTTTGGGTTTTCCTTGATCCTACCTGCCAAAGACTTCTCATGTCCCCTCCTTGCTCGTCTCAGCTCTCTCTTTAGATCCTTCCTCGCTTCCTTGTAACTATCAAGCGCCCCAACTGAAACTTCACGCCTCATCTTCACATAGGCCTCCTTCTTCCTCTTAACAAGAGATTCCACTTCTTTGGTAAACCACGGTTCCCTCGCTCGACCCCTTCCTCCCTGCGTGACTGGTACGTACTTATCAAGAACATGCAATAGCTGTTCCTTGAACAAGCTCCACATATCCAGTGTGCCCAACCCTTGCAGCCTACTTCTCCAACCAACACATCCTAAGTCATGTCTAATGGCATCATAATTGCCCTTCCCCCAGCTATAACTCTTGCCCTGCGGGGTATACTTATCCCTTTCCATCACTAACGTAAAGGTCACCGAATTGTGGTCACTGTTTCCAAAGTGCTCACCTACCTCCAGATCTAACACCTGGCCTGGTTCATTACCCAAAACCAAATCCAATATGGCCTCGCCTCTTGTTGGCCTGTCAAAATATTGTGTCAGGAAACCCTCCTGCACACATTGTACAAAGAATGACCCATCTAATGTACTCGAACTATATCTTTTCCAGTCAATATTTGGAAAGTTAAAGTCTCTCATAACAACTACCCTGTTACTTTCGCTCTTTTCCAGAATCATCTTCGCCATCCTTTCCTCTACATCCCTAGAACTATTAGGTAGCCTATAGAAAACTCCCAACAGGGTGACCTCTCCTTTCCTGTTTCTAACCTCAGCCCATACTACCTCAGAAGAAGAGTCCCCATCTAGCATCCTTTCCACCACCGTAATACTGTCCTTGACTAGCAGCGCCACACCTCCCCCTCTTTTGCCCCCTTCTCTGAGCTTACTAAAACACCTAAACCTCGGAACCTGCAACAACATTCCTGTCCCTGCTCTATCCATGTCTCTGAAATGGCCACAACATCGAAGTCCCAGGTACCAACCCATGCTGCCCGTTCCCCTACCTTATTTCGTATACTCCTGGCATTGAAGTAGACACACTTCAAACCACCTACCTGAACACTGGCACCCTCCTGCGAAGTCAAATCTGTGCTCCTGACCTCTATACTCTCAATCTCCCGTACCCCAAAACTACAATCCAGGTTCCCATGCCCTTGCTGGTCTGCTGTGTGGCTCTGCCATGTTGCGCGGCGTCGGCACGTAAGCAACTGCCACACGCATGCACGGGCAGTGCAGAGCCGCGTATGGCAGCTGGAACAGCGCGGAGCACTCCAGCGCTGTGCTGGCCCCCTGTGGGCAACAGAATCGTTGGGCCAAGAGACCCGTTGCGCCGGCGTGAAACACTCCGGTGATCACGCCGGCGCCAACGCTTAGCTGCATTTTCAGAGAATCCCAGCCTAGGTGCAGGAGTAAGACATTTGGACCCTCTAGCCTGCTCTGCCATTTGATAACATTGCCGACATTATACCAGTGACTACAACTCTAAAGTGTTTAATTGGCTATAAATTGATTTGAGACAACAAGAAAGGTGCTATCTGAATGTAGATTCTTTCATCATGCTTGTAGGCAGAGTGACTGTAGCAACAGTGAAATTGGAGGCCTAATGCTGATTCTCCAAAGATAATTAATCACAGAGCAAACAACTAATGTTCAGAAAGTGGCTACATTTATAAAACAGTTCAACCATCTAGCTAATACAACCGTACCATTCTGACTTCTCTGGCGCCATCCCACAATATACAATAAATATGCTAATGACACGATCCCCAGGTTTTGTCAATCAAACAAATGATTTTGCAACCTATAGCTCTCTCAGTTGCTGCTGCTGTCCTTCAGACAGCTCCATGCTTTTTCTGGAGGGCTTTGCAAATAAAAACCAAGGCCATGAAGCTGCCTGTAGGTCAGAAGCAGCAGTGCAGCAACACCGTGAAATTGACACAGACACTGACAGATCAGCTGGAATAGAAAATGGGAACTCAGCCTGATGGTTATGATACTTTTCAGCCTTTCAGGTCGGCAGCTCTGCCCTTGTCTGCTCAGGCTGTAGGTCAACAAGAAATTCCATGATTGCCCACCGCACTTCGGCCCAACCACTTTCCCAACCCTGCAAAGAATAATTAGTCATCTAATAATGGTCAGAAAAGCAGATCTTTTGGATGGATTTCAAAGGATTCAATATTATATTGTCTGTGGGTTTTTGTCTGAGAGTTTTCTCCAGTTGGGCAACCAGTGCATGTATTCAGCGTAGAAAAGTGAAAAATCCTGCAAATGAGACAGCAGGACATCAGTGGAGAAACAAGCTGGGTTTCCTCAGCACGGTTAAAATAGCATCAGGTCTGATTGGCATCATTAAACTCCAACTGGTGAAGCTCAAACGTGAGACTTTCATCTCCTGTGGCGAGGCTCTTACATGCTGCCAGTAATGGCACTGGATGCAGTGTAGATTTGGAGAACACCGCATTATAACCCCCCCACCCCTCTACAAAATCTTATCCTTAACTGATGGTGGGATTAATATTAAAATGTCTTCATTCAAAGGAAGAAGAAGAACAGGGCAGCAAATGGCAACTTCCAATAAGCAGGAGTACAGTGTAAGAGTTCTCTAGTTCATCCCATATACTGTATTTCGGATAGGGAAATATTGGATTACAGAGAATGCAAAGTTCATCTACAGCAGTGGTTGTTGTTGCATAGTCTTAATAGCATTACATTCACTCACAAGTGATCGATTTACAGCCATGGTAAGAAGCCATAATTTTTGTGCACGAGGACAAAGGACAAATTTACAATATCAGCATCGTTGACAAGTGGCGCACAATGTTGCAGTCCCTTTGTTCTGCTAAAAAGAGGGGGTGATTGGGGGTTCACTCCCAGGATCATCGACACTGACCCCAATATTGTCTTGTCAAACTTGGCTCTATTGGAAATGCTTTCACTTCTAAGTCAAAAGATTGTGGGCTCAGTACTGCGAACTGCACTGCAGTGTTCTTATTGAAACAAGGTCCCATCTGTTTGTTCCAGAGGTCCAGGATGAAACAATAAACCACGGTCTTGTCTGCTTGAGTCGGTGGCTCTTATTTGCCTCTATTCAGTATTAGGGAGTTTTCTTGTTTCCTAGCCAAAGTTCCTTCCTCAAAGAAACAAAATCATTCATCTTAATATTTATGGGGTATTTGTGGTGCACAATGTTTGCTATGTTTTCCTCTATTAATAACTGTCACTGCGCTCCAAAGTAATTTATTATATGAAGCTCTTTGAAACATTGCAATGCAAAAGGCACTAAAGTAATACTTGCTATGATATATTGTTGTTGTGGGTAGACGCCAGGCAAAGGCCAGGTACCTCTCACAGTCAAAAGAAAAAAAGACTGGTGAGACAGGTTTTCATGGGGGTTTTAAAGTAAATAAGGTTAAATCCTAGAAACAGATTGACTATCCAACCTTTAACGAAAGAAGAGGAACCATAAATGTGTATCTACCATCTGTTGGAAAATACAAGCTCCTAAGATATTCAAATCAATGACAATCCCATATCCTTGATAATGAGTTGCAAATTTGTGACGAACAAGAATTGCCTTTAAAATAACAGTTGTAAAATTGTAATTTGGTTGAAATGCACTTCCGCACAATGGTTAGCACTCCTGCCTCACAGCGCCAGGGACCCGGGTTCAATTCTGGCCTTGGATGTCTGTGTGGAATTTGCACATTCTCCCTGTGTCTGCATGGGTTTCCTTTGGGTAATCCAGTTTCATCCCACAGTCCAAAGATTAGGTGAATTGGTTGTGCTAAAATTGCCCCTTCCTGTTCAAAAATGTGCAGGATGGTGGGTTATGGGGTGACGGAGTGGGCACAGGTAGGGTGCTCTTTTAGAGGGTCCATGACCAAAATGGCCTCACTGTAGGGATTCTATGTATTCGATGAAATGAGTTGGGATTATAGTTGGAAAGGCTTAATTTTCCTATTTGCGTATTACCTCACCACAGAAGGTGGCTAATGGGTGTATTTTAATGAAATTGGTACAAAGAGTGTGACCCAAAGAGGAACTGATTAGTTTTTGGCTGAGGTGAAGAGATCCAGATAAAAGGATTTGGGGCTGGATTCTCCGATTTGAAGACTACGTGCTGATGCCGGCGCAAAAGCTGCACCGTCTAGTAGGGGGCTAGCAGGCACACAGCGTAAATACCCCGGCTTTAGCTGCGGATATGGCCAGAGAATTGCCGGGTCCGTGCAACATTGTGCCGGCCGCGTGGGAGCCAAGCCTGCTAAATAATATCTCCCTTTGGCCAGCTCGCCACCCCCCACCAGTGCCCCCAGCCCCTGACAAAGCCCCCCCTGCCCGCGGAACGACTGCCACCTAACTGTGGCGGCGCTGGACTCAGTCTACAGCCGCCACGCCGGGTTCACGAAAATAAATAGCATGAGTGGCCCGTGCCATCAGGAACTCGGCCCATCGGGGGAGGGCCTCAGGTGATGTTCTGAGGCCCTCCATATGGCTTGCGGCGCACTCACAGTGTACGCCATTTCGGAGAGGTGGAGCATCGCAGAAGCGACGCCACCCCCACCCCACCCCACCCCGATTTCTGCGCAAACGGGGATTCTCTGGCCAATCGCCGAATGTGATTTTGGCATTGGAGATCGGAGAATCCTGCCCTTGGATCCTGGAATTTTTTAAGGATCTGTTAATATTGGAGGTTAGGATGAATGGACTTTTTCTTTTAGAATGTTACGGACTGCCTGAGCTGCTCTAGTAGAATTTGTCACAGTTTATCAAAATATGATCAGAATTTTCAGAGCAGATTGTTGGATTTGGCTGAGCCTGAAGACTCCTCGGTGAGATGGAAGCTCTTAATAAAAGGTTCTCTTTTTTTCAGTTTTGTAGTTACAAAGTATCAACCAGGCAGGGAAAATCCTCAAGAAATAACTGCGTAATTATATATGTTCTGTGGAGCGCACTCTTCACTTGTTTCCAGTGTTGTTACATGATCACGCATACCTAAATTCTCCTGTGTTTATATCATTTCCTGTCAAGCCCACTGGTGAGAAATGTGCTTAAATGACCAGACATGACTCCACTTTTCATTCTCTTGACTCCTTTTAAAGGAGCATATGGCTAATATTTGATGCGATAAAAATTAATTTGTGTTACACCACTTCAAGTTGCATTTCACAGCCTTCTGTTGGTTCCTCAGGCGCAGACAGTACTGTCAGCTGCTACCAGTGCAGCAGTATTACATGTGCACGAGTACAACATGCACGATTCTCCGCCTCCAATGGACCAAGTTGCCGACAGTGTGGTCCACGCGTGCTCTCACAAATCATGAACCTGGCGTGGTGGCTGCTGAGAGAGAGAGGGCATATGGACAGTGCCCAGCACTGCCATACTTCACCAATAGCCGTGCCGCTGGCCAGGAGGCTTCTGCCCAGGCTGGGAGGAGTAGTGGGGGTGGCCAGGAGGTGGGCTGTGGGGTCGGGTGGACGGATACACAACATAATTACAGCAGCTGGCAAGGCAACCATGTAACAGCGCATGTTGCTGACAGCCCGCTTTAAATCTGGTGCCCTGGGTTGTATAGGTGACCCCCTGGGTGCCCTCTGGCCCTAGCCGACCCATCAGCTGTCTGGGCACTCCAGCACAACCTGCAACATCTTTTTTGCCCCAATCAGTGTGTGTGGTGGGGGGGGGGGGGTTATTTAAGCGCGGCTGCAGCTTGTCAACCCTGCGAGTGTCCATCATGGACCCATCAAATTCCGCACCCACGGGTTTCAATGGTGTTCCATGCGGCGCCGGGGCTAGCCCCTCACTGACAGCAGAATCGGTGCAGGTGTGGCGCCGGTTTTTCTGCCACGTAAGTGCTCCGAAAAGGGTTTCCTTTACTCCACAACAGGCTGGTATTGGGTGTCACAGATAACTGTGGGTGTCTCTCTCCTGCAGGTGTTGAAACCATAACCCAGAAGTGTTGCACTGGGACAGCTTCGCAAGAGAGAAGAACAAGTCTCACTGTTTACACTTAACCAGTGGGATTGGCCTTATGCCACCCCAGTTACCCTGACTGCCACCTAAGCCTGTGTGAGTCTTTCTCCTGTGATGGTGAAATGTCACCTGGAAGCTGCCCCCTTGTGCAACTTCACAAGAGAGAGAGAAAGAGGGAACACTGTTTATTCCTAACCAGTAGCTCGCTTGAGTGAGCATGTTTGAAGCGCTCGGATTCCCTTTGAGTCCTCGACTACGGAATTATGTCCTGGCAATTATTGTGACTCAACCAGAGCAGACAGTGAAAGGGAGGTGAAACTACAACAATGGTAGTTTAAATTTAAATAATTTATTCAAGAGAGTTGGATCCTCCACAACTCAAACTATCACACAAACACCGGTTATGAAAATACTATGCATAAAACGAGTGACCAAATGGCATAACGTAAATTCTTACTTTTACACAAATTTACCTTAACACCCGCAAATATAAACACATATGTAAATATATATCCACTCACCCACCCCAAAACCTCAAGACTCTAAATTAATTGGGGATTTCTGTGAGCTGAGAGAGTATATTCACCGTCCCCAGGAAGAAAAGTCCAACCGATACGGATGTTTCTGGCTCTTCCTCAAAACTGGCTGGTCCGTGTGGCTGCTGGGCTGGTGTTCCTCCGGTCTCTCTCCTTCCTCCTGAGCCTGGCACTGCCTTTTATCTCCTGGCCCAGTTAGGAGTGTCTCTCACGGGTCCGGCTGTCTCCGCTGCCGGAAGGCCCCGAGCCTTCCGCTGCCTTTATCTCCCAGTTAGGAGTGTTCCTCACAGGTCCAGTTGTCTCTGCTGCCACCTACGAGCAGCTTTCAGAAGTTTCACCTCAATGTTTGTTTTTGTATATTCTGTTGTCTGCCTGCAGACATGGGGCGACATTCCCTCACCCCGGGCCCGGGCCAGAGAATCGCCAGGCCGGACTGAATCGTGCCACACCGCCCCAACGCCAGCCCGCCGATACTCCCGAGAATCAGCGCCGGTTGAGGGCCGCTCACTCTACGGGTCCCCCCTCCGGCGATTCTCCGGCTGGGATGGGCCGAGCGGCCACGCAAAAAATAACAAGTCCCGTCGGCGCCATTCACACCTGCTCTTACCCGGCGGGACTTCGCGGTGGATGCATCCGGGGGCGACCTAGTGGGGGGAAGGGGGTCCGACCCCGGGGGGGGGGGGGGGGCTCCGCTGTGGCCTGCCCTGCGATCGGGACCTTCCAATTGGAGGCCAACCTCTCCGGCTCCTGTAGCCCTACGCCATGTTGCGTCGGGGCCGGCGCGGAAAAGGGAGCAACTGCGCATGCGCGGCAATCGCGCCGGTCCCACTGCGCACACGCTGGCCCGCGGAGTTGACGACAGCGTCATCACTTAGCCTCAGGATCAGAGAATCCCGCCCATGGTCTGTACAGCAGTTTGCCCCTTTTAAAATGGAATATGTCCTTTTCCAACTTTGTCCAGTTCATTTTGTTCCACTGATGGGTTTGCTGCAACTTACAAAAGTCTTTGGATTCTCCATTGGCGTCAGCACTTAGACTCAGAAACGGAGAATCCGGCCCCTTAACTTTCCAAAATTTACTCACCTGCCCCTTGAGTGAGAAAAAAATTGAAATGTGGCCCCCCACCATGCAAAAAAGTTGGAAAGCCTGTTCCGGATTATTGAAATGACCTCTAAGTGGGAATCAGGGAGAAAACTCTCCCTGATTCCCACTTCGAGGATTGGAGTCATACCTGACACAAAGAAAGATGGTTGTGGTGGATGGAAGTCAATCATCTCCGCTCCATGACATCACCTCAGGGCAGTGTCCTAGGCCCAACCATCTTCAGCTGCTTCATCAATGACCTCCCTTCCATCATAAGGTCAGAGTGGGGATGTTTGCAGATGACTGCACAATGTTCAGCACCATTCACGACTACTCAGATACTGAAGCAGTCCATGTCCAAATGCAGCAAGACCTGGACAATATCCAAGCTTATGCTGACCCATGGCAAGTTACCATTGCGCCACACAAGTGCTAGGCAATGACCATCTCCCACAAGCGAGGACCTAACCATCGTCCCTTGACATTCAAAGCCGTTACCATTGCTGAATCCCCCGCAATCAACATCTTGGGGTTACCATTGATCAGAAACTGAACTGGACTAGCCATATTAATACTGTGGTTACCAGGGTAGGTCAAATACTAGGAACCCTACAGCGAGTAATTCACCTTCTGCCCCCTCCCCAACAAAGAAGTCCACCATCGACAAGGCACAAGTCAGGAGTGTAATGGAATACTCTCCACTTTCCTGGATGTGTGCAGCTCCAATAACACTCAAGAAGCTCAACACCATCCAGGACAAAGCAGCACACTTGATTGCTCCTCCTTCCACATTCAAACACTCCACCACCGACGAACACTGGCAGCCATGTCTACCACCTACAAGATGCACTGCAGTAATTTGCCAAATTTCCTTAGACAGCACCTTCCAAACCCACGACCACTGCCATCTAGAAGGACAAGAACAGCAGATACCTGGGAACGCACAGTGGCAGTTGTGTGGACCATCTATCAGTTGCACTGCAATAACTCACAATGATTCTTTAGACAGCACCTTCCAAACCCATGACCATTGCAATCTAGAAGGACACAAGCAACAGATACCTGGGAACCCCACCACCTGGAGGTTCCCCTCCAAGTCACTCACTATCCTGAGTTGGAAATACATCACCATTCCTTCACTGTCGCACGGTCAAAATCATTCCTAACAGCGCAGTGGGTGTACCTACACCTCAGGGACTGCAGTAGTTCAAGAAGGCAACTCACCACCACCTTCTGAAAGGCAACTAGGGATGGGCAATAAATGCTGGCCTAACCTTCGATGCCCACATCCCGTAAATTAATTTAAAAATTATTTTAAAAATAAATAAATACAAACTTCCACAAAATGTCTAAAATCTATGTTTTATTTCCAACAGGCAGAGGATGAATCTGTCTACTGGCCAAGTCGTGAAGAGTCCATGAATTGCGAAGCCTTTACTGTAACCCTTATCAGCAAAGACATACTGTGCCTCTCCAATGAAGAGCAAGTTATCATCCATGATTTCATCCTGGAGGCAACACAGGTATAGCAAAATGTTCTTGATTCACATCATTTTGCCTTATGTGATAAACAGAATATTTTTGTACACTGAAACTGGGAAAAAAATCTCCTTCCATATTCTCTGCCCCCCACTGTAGATAAATGTCTGGCTTAGCTGTTTGATTTGCGAATGCTGCTGAGGGGTAATCAAGTACATCTTTCAGATTCTGACTCGAGTATCTGAAAGTCATTCTGATTGGACTTGGTGGGCTGATTATAGATCAGTGAAAAAAGCCCTGGAGCAGGATGCTTGCCCTGGGATATGAAGCATAGCACAAAAATAAAGTGATTATTTAAATAATTATTTAATAACTGTTACTGAGCAGACATTGGGGTTAATTACTTGAAGCACAGATCTCAAATTAAAAAGATGAGCCAACTAGATATATTATTTAAGTACTAACAATATTTTCTTAATTTATGTTTAATACCAACCTTCAATCTACAACAAGCTCTGACATATTAGTGCTTTTTCTTTTTTTATTTAAATGTTTTTATTTCGAGAAGGTTTTGCATTATAACAAGGTAAAATAAAACAATAACATACAACAAATACCATTGCAAAATACACCCACCCACAACTACTCCCCCACCCCCAATAAACAAACAATACTTAATAAAAATGCTGCTGAGAAAGGAGACCCAGAAGCTCACAAGTTCAGTGCAAGACCAGAACATGTGCATGTGATTCGCCGGCCCCTGAGAACAACACTCGCACTTATCCTCCAGCCCCGAGAAGACGCCACTCATCCTCACCCTGGTCAACTGTGCCCTGTATACCACCTTGAACTGGATCAAGCTGAGCCTAGCACAAGAGGAGGTGGAGTTGACCCTGTGAAGAGTCTCACTCCATCCCCACCCCCCATCAAAATCCGGACCCAGTTCACCCTCCCACTTTCTCCTTCCTTCCTCCAATGAAGCCTGCTCCTTCGACAGGATCCGGCCACAGATATCTGAAATCCTCCACTCAGCCAGAGACAGGAACCTATCCAGGAGCGAGGGCGATGGTACCTGGGGAAATGAAGAAATCCCCTTACACAAAAAGCCGCAAACCTGCAAGAACCTAAATACATTAGTTCTTGGGAGCTGGAACTTCTCTAACAACTCCTTCGTACTGGTGAACCACCGTTGAATAAACATGTCCCCAAACCTGTCCAATCCCTCCCTTCCCCAACCCCTGAACGACAAGTCCAAGCCTGACGGCACAAATGTGCAAATAAGTGTCAACATCGACATGGAGCCCAGCCTGAAATGCTGCCTAAACTGCCTCCAGATTGTCAAAGTGGCTACCACTGTTGGGCTTATGGTGAATCTTGCAGGGGAAAACGGAGCTGGGGTAGTGACCAGGGCACTCAGACTCAAACCCCTATATGAGTCCGGCTCCATCCGCCCCTTATAGAATCTGGATTGCGAAACCACCCCTACACCTTCTCAATGCTGTGCTCTATGGCTCCTCTGATCATGAAGGCATACATAGAACATGAAGACGTAGTTGTAATAAGTATTTATTCTTGCCATTCAAAATGGTAACCATGCAGTTCTATGTAAAAGCAATTATGTCTATGTTACCGTGAAGCTAGAGAGATGTGACTGTCCCATTGTCCGTCCTACTACCAAGTGCCCCTGTCTCGTCTGTCCCCCGGTATATCTATGTTTATATGGGTGTCTGGTTCCACCTACTGGTGTGAGGTCATAACTGTCAGTACATGTATTGATCAGTGGCTACATACACTGGTGCTGTTGTACACAAATATATACATTGGTGCAACTAAGTGTCCAAAAGAGGTCCAATAAGGTTACTAGGTTACGGGGATAGGGTGGAGGTGTGGGCTTAAGTAGGATGCTCTTTTCAAGGGCTGGTGCAGACTCGATGGGCCGAATGGCCTTGTTCTGCACTGTAAATTCTATGATAAATGCATTCACTATCGGATTTTGTTCCCAATTAGTTGAAACATGCTCTTAATGTGGATTGGTCTACAGGCAGCAGGGTTTTGTGTGAATACAAGTTTAGGGAGGATAGAAAATGAAAGTCTGACTAGCAGAGCATTGGAATATTTGAGTCTGGAATTAACAAAAAATTAGATAAGAACTGAGACAAAGATAGAAACCAGTGTTGAAGGCAGAGGTAAAGTGGTCTTTGCAATAGCGAGAATATGGTATTTAAATTTGAAGACACTGCACATTGGAAAAAACAGGCCATGCAGATTCAATTTTAAAGGGAACATTACTGGCAACACAGAAACTGTGAAGGGATCAACAGATATAGTGGTGATGTAGCATTGGGTTCAGGCAACATGCCTATAGAGCCTGTTGTGGTTTCAGACGATGTCACTGAAAGACAACATGTAGATGAGAAATGGGAGGGCAAACAGCTCTAACAGGTCCATACTTGAAAAGTTAACATTTTTTCCACAGAGGCTGCCAGTACTGCTGAGTGCTTCCATCATTTTTTGTTTATTTTCACATTTCCACTATTTTGCTTTTTGTTCAAAATAAAGTTTAGAACAAGTATCAGGTAGAAATGCTTCATGTATAAAGTGACCAGAATTTTAAACTACTCTTTCGGTCATATTGGGCACCACCACAAATACAAACCCAAATAAAAAACAAGTAGGCAGCACTGTGATAGAAAGCTCTGCACAGCTGCATGTGTTTGTAGAAATGTAGAACATCACTATTACCTATTCTTGTTTTGGGGAGTAGGACTGTACGTCATTTTCAGACCAATAATAATCTTTATTATTATTGTCACAAGTAGGCAGTGAAATTACTGTGACAATCTCCTAGTCACCATTCTCTGGCACCTGTTCAGGTACACAGAGGGAGAATTCAGAATGTCCAATTCACCTAACAAGCACGTCTTTCAGGACTTGTGGGAGGAAATATTGATATTTGCACGGAGATTAATAGAACTGACGAGACAATAGTTTGTGAACAATCTAAAGGTATAACTGCTTTTCCTTCAGGATGACTATGTGCTGGAAGTCCGTCACTTTCAGTGTCCGAAATGGCCAAATCCAGATGCTCCTCTCAGCAGCACTTTTGAACTTATTAATGTATTGAAAGAAGAGGCCTCGACCAGAGATGGACCAACCATTGTTCACGATGAGTATGCACTTGTGTCTTCCTGCTTCACTTTATGTTCCTAATAACCCTTTTTGTTCCTAATAATCCTTGCGCATATATGCCACGATTCATATTCTCCAGCTGAGAGGCGAAACTAATAGGCTTTTCCAGTGTCTCTTCAGCTGGCCCCCCTTGTACCATTTGTGCTGCCTTGATCTACTTATAGTCCAAAACACTTTGAGCCAACTATTAATCATTAGTTTGATAGAATCACCACTTCATTTTGCAGGGAATATTAGATATTTATATGGTCACTGGCAACCTGGGTTCTAGTCTGCAATAACAATATGAATGGGACATGAAGGTAAGGAAAAGTAATCCAAGCTGACCTACAATCTCATTTGAACTCACTCCCAGGATCAAATGGAATGTTTTTACTCAGTACCCTATATCGCACAGAATTCTGGCACAGCAGCTTACTTACTTTTCCACCACTAATCAATACTAATTCTCCGCCAATAACATACAATGGAACCTCTTTCCAATCGGCAACCAAATATTATCCGTGAATGGTGGATAGATGGTTTTCAGCTGAGAGGAAAACATGTGGCTGGCCAAAAATGAGACTGAGTAATTCCAAAGAATGCTGTTGATCAGAGAAGAGATGCCCTCCTTTTCCATCACTGAAATGTGTATTGAATTTGCCCAGTACTTTGTTCTGGCCCTGAAACTTTATGAGGGTACTCCTGATCTCCTAAGTTGAGTCGGAAATTGATGGAAACACCAGAGAAACAGCTAGTTTGCTGTTAACGGCTGTAGGTACAGTGTCAGTTATGTCAAGAGACTGGAAGAATCTCCACAGAATTTTCAGGCCAAAGTGGCTGCAACCAGAGTTAGTTTGACTTTTTATTCCTCTCTTCTATCGGTATGGAAGAAATCTTTAAGCAGTTAATTGACATTAGCTCAATTAATTGTCCTCAGACAGCTGTGGGCAAGGTTCCATACTGCGACTTGAGCATATAAATTTGTCTCACTCTCGAATAAATACTGCATTGTCGTACATGCTATTTTGTAAATGGTCAGATGAAATAGTGTCCCAATGTACCCTTCTCAACATTTTTCACTTGCCACTTGACAGATTAATTGGTCATCGATAAGTGAGGTTTTGCTGAGAAATGGCTGCCATGTTGGTGTACAATCGCTTCAAAAGTACTTCACTGAGTGATGTATTTTGAGAGATTGCAGTGGCACAAGGCACTATATATGATTTTATAAATAAAAGGAAACTTTCCTTTTCACCCTCCCATGCATCTGCCATTAATGACTTCCACCCTCAAACTGTTTGTCAGCAGGATATTCAGTCAGCAGGATGAAATGGTCTGGGTGGTGATCCTCTTAGTGAGACTGTCAGTTACACTTGAAATGAAATGAAATGAAAATCGCTTATTGTTACGAGTAGGCTTCAATGAAGTTACTGTGAAAAGCCCCTAGTCGCCACATTCCGGCGCCTGTCCGGGGAGGCTGGTACGGGAATCGAACCGTGCTGCTGGCCTGTTTAGTCTGCTTTAAAAGCCAGCGATTTAGCTTGGTGAGCTAAACCAGCCCCTTGGTTTGCTTGAGGAATGGAGACCAATGGGCTAAATTCATTTTTCCTCATTCTGGTCTTGTAACCAAATTCATTGTTGTTGACTAACAAGGCATATAATGAGAGTAAGTTTCTCCCTGCGAGCCAAATGTTAGTTTGAAAGTAATGTAATCAAGTCCAATATCATTTGGTGGATACAGAACTGGTTGGTGGATACAGAACTGGCTAGGTCATAGAAGGTAGAGAGTAGCAATGGAAGGGTGCTTTTCTGATTGGAGGGCTGTGACTAGTGGTATTCCACAGGGATCAGTGCTGGGACCTTTGCTGTTCATAGTATATATAAATGATTTGGAGGAAAAAGTAACTGGTCTGATTAGTAAGTTTGCAGATGACACAAAGGTTGGTGGAATTGCGGATAGCGATTAGGACTGTCAGAGGATACAGCAGGATTTAGATCGTTTGGAGACTTGGGCAGAGAGATGGCAGATAGAGTTTAATCTGGACAAATGTGAGGTAATGCATTTTGGAAGGTCTAATGCAGGTATAGAATATACAGTGAATGGTAGACCCTCAAGAGTATTGAAAGTCAGAGAGATCTAGGTGTACAGGTCCACAGGTCACTGAAAGGGGCAACACAGGTGGAGAAGGTAGTCAAGAAGGCATATGGCATGCTTGCCTTCATTTGCAGGGGCATTGAGTAGAAGAATTGGCAAGTCATGTTGCAGCTGTACAGAACCTTAGTTAGGCCACACTTGGAGTATAGTGTTCAATTCTGGTTGCCACACCACCAAAAGGATGTGGAGGCTTTAGAGAGGGTGCAGAAGAGATTTACCAGGATGTTGCCTGGTATGGAGGGCATTAGTTATGAGGAGCGGTTGAATAAACTCGGTTTGTTCTCACTGGAAAGACTGAGGTTGAGGGGCGACCTGTTAGAAGTCTACAAAATTATGAGGGGCATAGACAGAGTGGATAGTCAGAGGCTTTTCCCCAGGGTAAAGGGATCAATTACTAAGGGGCATAGGTTTAAGGTGCGAGGGGCAAGGTTTAGAGGAGATGTACGAGGCAAGTTTTTTTACACAGAGGGTAGTGGGTGCCTGGAACTCGCTACCGGAGGAGGTGGTGGAAGCAGGGACGATAGTGACATTTAAGGGGCATCTTGACAAATACATGAATAGGATGGGAATAGAGGGGTACGGACCCCAGAAGTGCAGAAGATTTTAGTTTAGACAGGCAGCATGGCTTGGAGGGCCAAAGGGCCTGTTCCTGTGCTGTACTTTTCTTTGTTCTTTGTTTTGTTTGTTCTTTATCAAGTGAAACGGTCATCTTCCTGCTTTCAATTTTTTGCCATTCCTTAGGAATAGTCAAGACAAAGCCATTTGGAATAATAAAATTAATGGTCATGTCTTATTCATTTCCTGCATGTACTGTTCAGTCGAGTTGGAAAACATGTTGTTTACCTTGTCATTATTATGAATGTATGTGATGCCTTACTGCTCCGTAGCAAATGCCATTAGTTATCCGGTGACATATGCTGCCTTCATTTAATTCTGTTTAAAACTGCGTTTGTAAAGGGAAGATTCATTAACTGATGGCAAAAAAGTTGCCTTGGACAAAAAGAATACTAATGAACTTCGATTGTTAAATCAACAACTGTTATGGGCCAGGGTTTAGAGAACCCAAAAGTGTATCATGGAGTTCACCTGACCTACAACTTTTAATAGATTGTGGTATGGGGAGCACATGGCCCACTCTACAGGTGTGGTACACCAGAAATCGAAAAGTATTTTTATAAAGCAAAACAATGTTGAATCTGTGAACTCAAGTTAACCTTTTTAAAACATACAGTGAACATCTTAGCAACCATTAATTCAAATACAACGCCCAAAGAATACAACACTAAGTAATCCTTAATAACTTCCCAAACAACATCCAGAAGACAAAAGAAACACCTTTTAACAGAAGCACATTAGGTTTACATTTACTACTGAGAACATTTGTAATTCTGAATTCACCAAATGATCAAGAGATAGTCTTTTCATGGCAGAGAGAACAGCAGTACACCTGCTTTGTCTGGCTTCAGCTCCAACACTGAAAACGAAACTAAAACACACCCTGCAGCAAACAGCCTAAAATCAAAGTTAAAAAGCTGACAGACAGCCCAGCTCCACCCACTCTCTGACATCACTGATAAACACCCATTTCTTAAAGATACATTTCTTAAACACCCATTTCTTAAACACCCATTTCTTAAAGGTACTCTCACATGACACAACCTTTATGTTTAGTTAATTTCTGGATTATGATAGATTATTATTTTACTATTTTGTAGAAATTCAAGAAGTTTGTATTTAGTTATGTTAAAGAAGTTGATTGAAGACAATCATTAAGGGTGATCTTCGGCATAAATAAAATTACATTTTAACTAAATGTATGAGAGATATTGCAGGAAAAAGAAAATTAAATCCATCATATGAAGAGATGATGTCTTGATACCCTAGGTAAACACTTAACCTCATTTTGTGTTGTACAGGTTTGGAGGTGTCTCTGCTGGGCTGTTCTGTGGCCTTACCACTCTGTCACAGCAGTTGGAGTGTGAATCTGCTGTGGATGTCTATCAGGTTGCAAAGATGATAAACCTGATGAGGCCAGGTGTCTTTACAGATGTTGTAAGTACTTGATTATGAAAGATAAAAAGGTCATATAATTTTTGTATTGATGTCCATAACCTTTAATTACCCTCAAGAAGGTGCACTACATCTTACATTCAAATACATAAAGTCATAGGCTCATACAGTACAGAAAAGGCCCTTTGGCCCATCGCATCTGCACCAATCAAAAACAGCCACCTAATGATTCTAATCCCATTTTCCAGCACTTGACCCATAACCTTGTATTCCCTGGGATTGCAAGTGCACGTCTAAATACTTCTTAAATATTTTGCGGGTCTCTGCTTGACCACCCTTTCAGGCAGTGAATTCCAAACTCTTTTCACCCTCTGGGTAAAAAAGTTTTTCATCATATCCTCTCTAATCCATATTCCCCTTACCTTAAATCTGGTCATTGACCTCCTCCAGCAAGGGGAAAAGTTTGTTCCTGTCTACTCTATCTATGCCTCTCATAAATTTATACAACTCAATCATGTCCCCCTCAGTCTCCTCTGCTCAAAGGAAAATAATCCAAGTCTATCCAATCTCTCTTCATAACTAACACCCTCCAGCCCAGATAGCATCCTAGTAAATCCCCTCTGCACCCTTTCCAGTGTTATCACATCCCTCCTGTAATGTGGATTCCAGAACTGCACACAAGACTCTAGCTGCGGCCTAACCAATATACAGTTCCAGCATAACCTACCTGCTCTTAAACTCTATGCCTCGGCTAAGAAATGCAAGTTTACCATATGCCTTCCTAATCACTGTAACCGCCTGTTCTTCTACCTTAAGGGACTGGTGTGCACGAGCTCCAAGATCCCTCTGATCTTCGGTGTTTCCCAGGGTCCTGCCGTTTATCATGCATTCCCTTGCCTTATGTGTCTTGCCCAAGTGCATCACCTCACACTTATGGATTGCATTCCATTTGCATTGATCAGCCCATCTGACCAGCCCATCTATATCAACCTGTAATCGAAAGCATTCCTCCACACTATTTACCACCCCACCAATTTTCATATCATCCGCAAACTAACTGATCAACGCTCCTACATTCATATCTATATCATTTATATAAACCTCAAGGGCCCTCACACTGGTCCCTGCGGGACCCCACTGGACACAGGCTTCCAGTCAGAAAAACACCCCTGAACCATCTCCCTGTTTCCTGTCGCTTAGCTAATTTTGGACCCAATTTGTCAAATGGATCCCAGGGCTGTTACCTTCACTACCAGTCTCCCTTGTGGGACCTTATCAGAAGCCTTGCTGAAGTCCTAGTAGACTATGTCAAATGCATAACCCACATCTAAACACCTGGTCACCACTTCTAACAAAATCAAACAAGTTGGTAACACATGACCTCTCCTTACACGCAATGATGATTCCAAAACATTAACGTTAAGAAAAGCAAAAAAAAGGCTGGATTCTTTCTCCCCGCCTGCCGTGCGAACACCATGGGCGAGGAAAAATCTGTTGACCTCAGACAGGATTCTCCGGTCGCCGGGTGAACGTGGCTAGAGAATCCCGCCCATGGTTTATATGACCTTCTAACATCTCATATTTGAGAGCCTTCTGATAGTGTTTGGCACAGGCATATATCGCCATAATTCTATCTTACCTGATTTTATCTTCTGATAAGCTATAAATTGGATTGTTGACTATCATTGTGGGGGCCCTTGTGGTTTATATGAATGATTTAGATATGAATGTAGGAGCGTTGATCTGTAGGTTTGCGGATGATATGAAAATTGGTGGAGTGGTAACTAGTGAGGAGGATAGCTTTCGATTAAAGGAGGATATAGATGGGCTGGTCAGATGGGCTGATCAATGCAAATGGAACTCAATCCAGATAAGTGTGAGGTGATGCACTTGGCAAGACAAATAAGGCAAGGGAATGCATGATAAACGGCAGGACCCTGGGAAACACCGAGGATCAGAGGGAGTGTAGACTATCCCCATTTTAAAATTGCACAATATCGCAATGGTTACAGCCTTTTTTTAAATTTAGAGTACCCAATTATTTTTATTCAAATTAAAGGGCAATTTAGCGTGGCCAATCCACCTGGTCTGCACGTCTTTTGGTTTGTGAGGGTGAGATGCACGTAAACACAACAATGGTTATAACCTTGAAGGTTTCACACAATTAGAAGTTATGATTAAGTTGTAAAAAGTATAAATAATATTTTGTTCCTAATCTGGTATTTTTTTGTCTGTCTTTGCACAGGAGCAGTATCAGTTCCTTTATAAAGCAATGCTCAGTTTAATCAGCACAAAAGAGAATGGAAATGGCCCTTCGTCATTTGACAAAAACGGCACCATTATTATCACCGAAGAATCAGACCCAGCGGAAAGCATGGAATCTCTTGTGTAATTTGAAGCTTTTTGCAAATGGAACTTCATTTGAAAAACTTCTAAGTACTGAATGAACTTCTGAGGCCTTTTTTTGCCAGGTTCCAAGTTTAATGATAACCTGACTGTACTTTTTACAGTGATGAGTTTTTGATGTTTGTTTTCACCATTCTGAGTCATATTGTTATCCTGCTGAGCATTTGCATCTCTTATTTTCAAAAGATGAAACACAATTTGTTCTAGTTTGCACTATCTGATCAGTGTTACTGCCTATAAAAGTCAAGATCAAAATCTGTAATTTCCCAGAAATCCATGAAACGATTCTGTCTGTAATCCTCTTTAACTTGTGCTTCATAGGGAGACAGAACGTGTGTCTGGAGACAGCTTTAAGGTAATTTTGCAAGCAAAACCATCCTACGTTTTGGTTGTTGTCCAGCTTGGAGAGATTTCTTTGTTTGTGTTGATTGTGGTGTATTATTGAATTTACTTTTGAGTAATACATCATTTGAACCTGACAGGTTCTGTAAAATACCAGTGATATAACCTCCTACATTCCAGTGATCAGAGTACAAACATTCAAAAAAATAAAACTCTTAGTACAAAATTGTTTAGAATAGGCCAGGTGTATGGATACAGCTATTAATATTTATCATTTTGAAGTTTTATACATTTGTACTGCACCAGCCTGCAACTTGGATGCGTGGAGAAATTGTTGAATTTGCATAGGGCAGAAAAGGCATCAAAATCTTGGTAAGGGAAGCAGCCATTTTGCTTGCAAGACTGTGTCCATTAGTAGCTATTTTTGAACTCGGGGCGTGAGGGGGTGGAATTTAATCCACAAGGTGCAGATGCGGTAGTATGCACACGGAATGTAATATTAATTTTAATTGGTGGGCAGCAGTCACATTAGGCTCGAGCAATCACGGGGCAGGGTTGGAGGTGGGTGGGAAGTCACAAAACTGCTGTAGGTAATTGCAGTACAGCTCAGAGCAGGCTATAAAGAGTCCCCCGGACATGCATGCAGACTCTGTAAGCAGGGAGCAAGTCTGCAAAAATTTGGATGCCCAGTCTTCATCCCTCCTTAGTTTCATCCAGCAGTTCAATCGCCTCTCGGGAGAACGCCGCCCCTCCCGCCAATCGCTTTGCCCTTGCTGCGACCAACAGTCGGCTAACATTCCCCTAACCTTTCCTCAATGATTAATAAAGCAAACTACTCAGCTTTAATCCAGATAGATGACCTCGCCTGGTGCACGCCATCTTTAACCAGTTGTAAATCAGGTGGCACAAGCTTCCTGTTTGCCACTGAGTTATCTTCAAGGTCGGTCTGAATTAATTTGGAGAAGTTGTGATTTAATGGATATTCATGGCATGCAAGTAGAGGGAAAAGAAGTTCTTGTCATTGGACACTGAGTCTATAATTGCCGCTGAAACACCACTGACTTAGTCCCTTAAACCCAACCCGCTGTCAGGAACCTGAGATTTTTCCTCCCACCTGATGAAGTCCGCCACAATTACCACTCCCGGTGGTCCCATTAAATTCTGCCCTCAGTCAGGTTCTTTTTCGCAGGGAACAAGTACTGATGCGCAGAAAAAGCAGATTGACTCGTTTGCACAGTGGCTCGAGTAAATCCAAAATGAGGGTGCATCCGATAATTTTACGCCATTGATAAATAGTGTGAGCTGCACCAATAATGTAGCGTATTTGCCTTGTCAATAATCAGTCTTTTGAAAATATTACATGATTTGAAACATTTTTTAAATGACAGGAGAAGAATTTATTAACTTACCAAAGATATCAAGTAGTTCTCAGCAGAATGTAGGAGTGTTTTCTTTCCAGAAATATGGTTTTAATTGTCTTATTAATTATTTTGAAACTGTCTCTTTAGTCCAGGGTCAAGTTTTTTAATTTGCAAATTCAATAAGTGACTCGATATGATGAATGTTAATGTTATCGAGGTGCCAGTTCATATTTCATTTTATGAAACGACAATTCTACATACTGAATAAAGAGTTAATGTAGACAGACATACCTAAATTACAATTTTAAATTGTATGGTTTCTCTTTTGACAGGGTTGACCATATTTGTACATAAAAGTCATATATGATATTCGGTAATTATCTGCAGATGTGGCAATGTTCTCATGGTGGGAAGACCATAGCAGTGCTGGACTGAAAATGCTGTCAGGCTTCTCTCTGACATGGCATCTTTAAAAACAAAACTGCTTACCTGGAAGTGAAAAACAAGAGTTTCAAAATGTTTGTTTAAAAAAAAAAGAGATATTTTCACAAAGTGGGAGACATTTTCTATACAAGGTAAACATTTGATGAGGCAAACATGAATCAGACTTTTAGGGAATTAAAACGCTGGAGCTGTTTTCAGGAAAAAAAGTGTAAAAAAGAAAAAAAAACCTTTTCTCAACAAAGGAGAGATTTTTGAATTTTTTTAAAAACCTCATGTTTCTCCAACATTTGGGGTAGTGGTGTTCAAAAGAATTTTGTTTCAGCATTTTAGACAAAAACATCGATAGTTCAGATATCATGTCTTGAAAACCATAACCTCCTTTATTCATTCTTTAGGGTAGCAGATACAATCAAACTGTAAATATTTTGTTGCTTAAACAGGCATTCTATGGGGACTTTGTATCTACAGTATATAATCACAGAATTTTATATTTTCATATAAAGCTAATTTTTTTCTAGTCTCAACTCCTTCATAGTTTTGTGGTGGCTATGTGGAAAGCTGTTTGTGCATTGAGGTAGTACCATGAATACTGTGTCATCACATTTCAAAGGCATTAAACATATATTACTTCTTGGGGGCAGTGGTTGTCGAAGTTGCAGGTATTTTCAACTATATCGTCGGTGTGTGCAATAGGAATAGATCTAGGCAGTTGCTGAATAAGTTTGTCTCATGACCCATTTGAAAATGTGGTGTTCTGTAACTTGAAAAAATCTGCTTTGTTCTGTTGGATACTATATTAAATTGTTCTATTATAGTGTTATTTAATATGTAAATTGTATTGCTATACATGAAATAAAGTATGGGTTTTGATGGACCTTATAGATGATGCTGTTATGATTTTGCTATAGGTATTATTATGATAGGTATCCAATCAATACATTTTCTCTACAATACATTTTAGATTGGCTTGATCCACCATGGCCAGGATTGAAATTTCTCCTATTCGTAACTTTACCAAAATAAAATCAAACCATTGCAGATGTTTAAATTCTGGAGTAAAAACATAAACTGTTGGAAATTCTCAGCAGCATCAGGTCCAATAACCGACCATCAGAACCAGAAGTTGTTACAGATGAATGGTTTATAAGAAAGAACAGAGTGAAAAGGGAGCAGGGTTAATTAAGGAAGGGTCTGAGATTAGGCGGAGCGCAGGGGATGATTAAATGACAGAAGTAATAATTGTGCAAAATAAAAGAAAGTAACAATGGGAGAAAGAAAATGTGTATTCAACACTCAGGATTGTAAATTGTTACAGCATAATAGCAGAGTTGAGGGTGGGGGGCTGGACATTTGGCGAAGTGGAGAGAGCTCCAGTGGCCCTGAGTGTAGCTCCAGGAAAAGGAAGATGACACCGGGATGCAGACCATTCCACTGATTGTGTACCAATCCCAAGCAGCAACCCATTACTTCTCCCGTCTCACAAAACGCTACTTCACCCATCATCCATCATCAGCACCTATATTCTGTTCTGCAGCTAATGCTGCACAAGTCCTATAAACCCATAACGTTTTCACACAACTCACCACATCCGCACCTCCCCACCCACCACAAACCCCAAATTGCTGAGATTGGGGCTGTTATCATGAGCTAACCCCAGGAACAATGATAAAAGCAGCCTACTTTGTGATGGATGGATGCAAGTTGCCCTGTGCTATTCTTTCACTTGGATTCTGCATGTGTGGAAACTCCCATGAGTGTTATATGGTACATTCTTTTTTGCTACAAATAATCAGGGGACAAATTGATCAGGCATGATGGTGTGCGCTAGAATTGTAATGCATAATTACATCATGCTTGGCCTTGTTCCTGCAGACAGCACAGAAACTTTAGTGATTTTCACATGAACATTATTACAATATGCAACCCAGCACAAAAACATGCTGCTGACAAGGCTGCACACTCAGCAGGGACATCCAGAAGCATGTATGATCAGCGTTTATTTGCACAACATGCTACTTACAGGGAAGTGCCGGCACAATGATGCCAGTCTGCCTCCTGGATTCGAACCGAGCGAAGGTCTGCTTGCTTGGGCGAACCTGCTTGCCACCTACCGATTGGGCGAACAGATCACATCACCCTTCAGAAGATCTCCCTTAAAGGGGCCAGCTACTACATCCCTCCCCTCTCTAAGTTCTTCACCACACAGAATGATAAGTTCCCCATAGTTTTAAAACCAGTCCGTCAAAAACTCAGTCTCTCTGGTGGCTTTCGTTCCCTCGTAGAGCGTCTCCACCACCCGGGGAGCTTCTGTTGGGGTACTTTCTGTCAAAACTGTCACACGAGGTCTCTCCTAGTACTGGTGCTTCAACCCCCTCTGTTTCAATCGGAATACTCTCGCCTGTCACAAGCGGATTCTAAATTTCACTGTTTAGGCAGGCAACAACACTTCCAGCCAGCAGCAATGAATCAGGCTGTAAAACTGGCCCCTGAGACGACTCACCCCATACTGATGGTCCACGTTCCTCAAAATCCAGTCCCGTACACTCACTTCATAAGACAACATTTCCATCTTGGCCACAACAATTCCGGGAACCCAGCTTGGGCCACTCCCAAAATTCCTCACATAAAGTGGGTCATCTAATTTGAAAGACCTTGGATTTTTAGTTGAATCATTGTCCCTCTTTTGGTTACGGTTACAGGATCTTGCCTCCGCCCTCCCTGCTAAATTTGGGAATACCAGATTTAGCCTGGTGCTTAAATGTCGACACAGCAGTAGTTCTGCTGCAGATATACCTGCGGTTGGGTGTGGGTGGTCCTGTATGCTAAGAGGAACCAAAATATTTTTTGTTTCCAGCTGATTGTTTCTTTAAGCTGCCCTTGAAAGTCTACTGCCGTTCAGCTAGTTCATTGGAAGAGGAATATCAATCCCATTGGAAGACGAATAGCAATGCGATAATGAGATGAAACTTTGAGATTCAGTGCTTGTAAAAGCCATTCCATTATTTGATACGAATACTTCAGGTAATCCATGGAGCATGGAAGTGGTGTGTGCGTTTGTGGAACTAGTCTCAAATACTTCCAGCCATATGGAGTGGATGTCTTCCAATAGTTAGAAACATCTTGCTGAAAAATGGTCCTACATAATCCACGTGGACCTACTTCCATGGCTGACCAGGCCATTCCCAAGAGTGCAAAAGGGCTGTACCAGGTAACTTCTGCAGTAACTGGCACTGATCACAAGGCTTCACTAATCGCTTGATAGTGCCGTCTATGCATTGCCACCATATAAATCATAGCATTCCTACAGTGCTGAAGGAGGCATTCAGCCCATCAAGTCTGCACTGACCCTCAGAAAGAGCACCGTACCCAAGGCCCATTACCCCATCCTATCCCCGTAACCCGACCTAATCAATGGACACAAACGGGGAAATTTAGCATGGCCAATCCACCTAACCTGCACATCTTTGGACTGTGGGAAGAAACTGGAGCACCCGGAGCACGAATGGCGGTGGGAGAACGTGGAAAGCCCACACACTGTCACCCAAGGTCAGAATCGAACCCAGGTTCCTGGCAGCAGTGCTAAACACTGTGCCATCATGCTGCCAAACATGAAGGGAAAGGCGGCGCAGTGGTTAGCACTGCTGCCTCATGGTGCTGAGGATCCGGATTTGATACCTGCCCGGGTCACTGTCCATGTGGAGTTTGCACATTCTCCCTGTGTCTGTGTGGGTCTCACCCCTACAACCCAAAAAGATGTGCAGGGTAAGTGGATTGGCCACGCTAAATTGCCCCTTAATTGGAAAAGAAATTGGGACTTTAAATTTATTTTTAAAAAACACGAAGGCAAGCAGCTTCACTTGTGTCACTCCCAGATGGGCACTATGCAACTCTGCAAGGAGCAATTCCCTCCATGGCACAGGGACAATTATTCTCGCTCCCCATAAGATGTTGCCGTCCTCACAGCTTAGCCTGTCTTCCATAATGTATCATGGCTTCACGTCTCCGGAAATCCTCCCATGCTGCCAACCTTACTAACATTTTGTGTCTTATTTTTGAGAACAGCGGGTCACTGCTAGTCCACAATTTTATTTGCTGTGCTAATGTTGGTGAAGTATCTGGGAAGTTCATGACCATTATGATTGTGGAGGGGGTGCTTGTACTCTCTGGCAGTGGAAGGCACCTACGGGCGTAAGTGGTGGTTATTTGTGTCTTTGGTCGGTGTTTAAATGTGTACTCATAGACTGAAAAGTTTAATGCGCATCGCCAAATCCTGGCTGATGCAATCGGCGGATTAGCCTTGTCTTCTTCGAAAAGACTCAACAGTGGCTTATGGTCCATTACACCAATAAAATGTCTTCCACAGACAGACTGGTGGAATTGTCTCATGCTGTACACAACAAATGGTCCTTTTTCTAACTGCAAATAGTCTTTCTCAGCTTCTGAAAGGGTTCTTGATACATATGCAATAGGCCTCTCAGACCCATCATTCATTCTGAAAGATAAACTGTCCCAATGCTGTATGGGGAGGCGCCACATGTTAGCATCAAATTCTTGGATGGGTCAAAATGTACCAGTAGGCAAGATGAATGCAATAACTGCTTGACCTTATTAAATGCTTCTCTCCGTAGTGCTTTCCTCTCTATTTGTCAGCATTGCAAGTAAAGGAGCCAATAGTTTCTTTTTAATTTAGAGTACCCAATTATTTTTTCCCAAACAAGGGGCAATTTAGCATGTCCATTCCACCTCCCCTGTACATCTTTTTGCATTGTGGGGGTGAGACCTATGCAGAAACAGGAAAATATGCAAACTCCACACGGACAGTGTCCCAGGGCCGAGATTGAACCCGGGTCCCTGGTGCCATGAGGCAGCAGTGCTGCCCCAAGGAGCCAACAGTGTTGACAGATTTTAAACGCCCGTAAAAATTAACCATCCCCAGGAACTATTTAAACTACGAGATGTTTCTAGGGGCCCATGCCTCCTTTATTGCCCTTATTTTGTCGTCCTTAGGAGTCAATCCCTGGGCATCCACACAGCAACTGAGGTAAGCTACATCGCTGGCCTGGAAAGTGCATTTTTCCCTTTTTAGGCGAACTCCCGCCTTCTGAAATCATCGCAGTTCTTCTTCTGGATTAGCCAAGTGTTCTTCAGTTGCACCTGTAATCAATACATCATCCAAATATACACCTTGTGGCAAGCGGCAAGCTCTGTAATAAACTTTCCATGGTTCTTTGAAATATGGCACAGCTAATGAAAGGCCGAAGGGCAAGCATGTAGACTGATATTTTTTTAATGTGCACTGATATAATCCTTTATGTTTGTTAATAGTCACGTAGCCCCTGGAAATATCTTCTAACTCCAACTGTTGATCTAAATGAAATTGGATATGCATATCCAATGCATGAGTACCCTCCAGCCAGTCTTTGGGATAGGGCATCTGTGTCCAGCTATGCTGCTTGGTGTATTGTTAATTTATAGTCTCCGCAGATGTGGACTGTTTGATCTGGTTTTACCACAGGCACTATGGCAATTGCCTATTCTGTAAACTGGACTGGCTGGATGATGCCCAGTTCTTCACGTCTTTTCAGTTTGGGCTCAACTTTCTCCAGCAAAGCATAGGGCACAGGAATAGCCCTGAAAAAGTTTGGGGTGGCTTCGGGGTTTACTTGAACTTTTGCCTTGAATTCTTCCAAGTTCATCTTGAAAAATGGCCTGATACTTCCAGATTACTTCACGCTGGCCCCTTCATTAATTCTGAAAATTTCCAACCAGTTGAGTTTAATTTCTTGGAGTCAGTCACAATCCATTAGGCTTGGACCTTGTGCAGACACCACAATTAATGCAAGTTGGGCAGATTGTTGCCCATAGTTCATTGGCATTTCAGTTGTCCTTATCATCTTAATGGCCTTCCCCTTGAAGGTAGCCACAGCCAATCTAGCTGATGTGTTCTGCAGCCGAAGAGGCTGAACCCTTTCTCAAAGATATCTGCAGGTCTACTTGCTACTATGGTAGCAGCCGCTCCCATGTCTAGTTCCGTTCTTCATGGTCTGCCATTGACCAAAAACACCCCTGTAATGGAATCTACCTTGCCCATTTTCACATTATTCAACTGAAGAACATTCTGATGGCTCACAGAAAAATCTTCAACACTATGTACTGATGCTGAACAACTGTTCATTCCATTGCTACTTGGCAGGCTTTTCTTACACTTTCACCAGTGCCCCAAATGGCCCTTCTGGTAGTACGTGAAGCATTCTGCTTCTTTGAATCTGCAGATCTCTGGGGAGTGATTTTCCCCACAACCACACCTATGACATTCAGTACTGATCCTAGGTTATTGATTCAATCTCCTGAATTTTCTAACTCTACCAGCTTCTGCATTTGTTTTCTAAGGTTTAAGCAAATTTTTTTATACCACTGCTGTCTGCAGCTTCCTGTTCTAACTGGCGGACCATGCCATTCTGTGTGGTCTGAGGTTCCTGGGCACCCTTCATGAATGCTTTGGGTGATGGTTCTCTTTTACCAAATCCATGTTCTCTATAAACGAGCTTACATCAGGCACGTTTGGGGACACAAGGTTATGAATGAAATTTTAGATTTTGGTCTCACACGCGCTTAATAATATTGCCTTGCATTGGGCCTAAGTTTGTGGCATAGATGAAATTGCTGTACAAGGACCCGACAGTGTATGTACGAACGAACGATAGGGATTCGGGGAACTTTCCACTATTTCAGGGAACAAGGCAGGGATGCCCAATGTCCTTCTGTTTGTGCTGGAGATAAGAGCCCTTGGTCATTGATCGGAGGGTTTTGGACTTTTGGAAGGGGATAGTGGGGGAGGGGGGTGGAGCATAGGGTGTCTGTACGTGGATGATCTGCTATTGTCCATCTTGGATCCGAACACGTTGGTGAGGGATATAATGGGGTTGCTAAGGAGATTCTGGACGTTTTTGGGGTACAAATTGAATCTAGGGAAAAGCGAGTATTTTGTGGTGTCTTCTCCACGCACAGGGGCGGGAGTGGGGAGTTGTTATTACGCATCGCCAAATGTAATAACTTTGCTCCACCAGTTAGGTACAAACAAAGAACGTTTATTTGCGCAACATACTATTTACTGAGTAGTGCAGCCATGATGCTGCCAGTCTGACTCCTAGATCAAACTGAGCAAAAGCTTGGAAGATCCTGTGCACTAGCTACCGATTGGATAAAGGCAGTCACATGACCCTTCAGACGATCGCCCCTTAAAGAGACGAACTACTACGGTTAGCATATCATAGTGGCACGCTAGCACAGTGATTAGCAGTGTTGCTTCACAGCGCCAGGGCTCCAGGTTCGATTCCCAGCTTGGGTCACTGTCTGTGTCCCTCAGTGTCCCCGAACAGGCGCCGGAGTGTGGCGACTAGGGGATTTTCACAGTAACTTCATTGCAGTGTTAATGTAAGCCTACAATAAAGGTTATTATTAGCAGCCTGCATTTCTTAAAGGCAACCTGATGCTAAAGCAGCTGCTGGACCAGTGTCAGGAAGCCTTTGACAGAAGGAAAAGGACTTGTAATTGAGCAACAGAACACTAAAGGCTCCAGGGTGTTCGGGTTTAAGATGCTGGAGGCCTTACTGCTGAAGGTCAAAAGGGAATTAGGCCATGTTACCACGGTGGGTCTGGGAAGCAAGGTACACTCTGGAAAGATAATTGGGGTAGGTGGCAAGGTGGTCAGTTTCTGGAATTTGCCCTTGCAGACCTGGCTGCCATGCCAAAAAAAACGCAATGATCTCACATGTGGGGCTTGATTCTCCCGTAAAAACACTGGTGTTTCACTCTGAAGTTTCCTATAAAAAAGGTCAGCCAATTCACTCACCTGCAGGGGGCTAGCAGGGACCCCGGCGCCCACCCGCGCCGCCTGCTCCCGCCGGTAAGGTAGGTGGTTTAATCCACGCCGGCAGGCGAGGCCTGTCAGCGGCGGGACTTCGGCCCATCACGGGCCGGAGAATCGCCACGGGGGGCCAGCCGACCGGCACGCCACGATTACCACCCTCCCCAAATCCCGGCTGGCGGAGAATTCGGGACATGGCGGGGGCTGGTTTGACGCCGGCCCCGGGCGATTCTCTGACCCGGCAGGGGGTCGGAGAATCCCGCCCAAGATTTCAGATAACGACCAGGAGCATCAAAGAGTCAGTGGGAGATTGGCATGCCTGCATTTCCTAAGCCCTTTGGAAGAGACATTGCAACATGGAGCTGATTGTACCTGGAGCTTTTGAATCTGGCACCACTGAGAATGTTCGGGATAACATGTTCCTGCCTAACATCTCTCAAATTCCACTTCACCCCTTCCTACTAGCTGGCATTGCAGATAGTGTCACTATGGACTACTTTCCACATTAAGCAACCCTACCTGCTATATTTCTGCTTTTAGAAAGCCTTGGGCGGGATTCTCCATCAGCGGGATCCTCCGCTTCGCCGGCAACGCACTCACGTCCGGAGATTTCCCGATGGTGTGGAGGTGGCCACAATGGGAAACCCCATTGGCTGGCTGCCGGGAAAACGGGTGCAGCGGGACCGAGAATCCCGCCTAAGGTTTTTCATTGGCCAGCTAATGCAGCCTCACAATAAAGGGGGTAAGCAAGATCAGACCTTTATTAAAGAAGCAGTATCACTTGATCCAACAGTCGCACCCACCAATTCATAATGCTGAGTTATGACAGCAGAGGAAAAACATGGAATTATACAAGGAAATATAGATTTTTTTTTAAAAGACCCGAATTGTATAATTTTAAAAATGAGCATAGATACCAACGCTGGCTAAATGTACAACAAACCACTGACAGGCATGGCCGCAGGGGGTTTAATTGAAGGAACAATGGAACCTCTCCCTGTGCTTCCAGACAAAGTACTTGTGTAAAACCGTCTAAAGATTGATTATCGTCTCTGGTAAGGAGAAAGGGTCATAATGACTCTCTCATCTCCAAGACACCGGTTGTAATAGCCGAGACAGGCAAGTACATTCCAGTCCTCTTGTAATACACGTATCTGGGGGTTAAAAGCTTCTTGCTACCAGCCTGTGCTGTTCTGTTTGTCTGCAATCTGTGTCACTGTGTGTGCCTGTGTGTGTGTGCTATGAGAAAAGCAGCTAAAGTTTACCACTGCAAAATAGCCAGCTTTTGTAGAGACATCTAAAGCTCCTCTTTCTGTGAAAGTCAAAAAAACAGCAGCTGGAAGAGAACAGACATCTCGACCAAACTACTGAACTACAAGGCACCGAAGAATCATCTGATTGTGAGCAGAAGCCAACTATACTGAAAACAATTGTAATGTCCACAACACATCATTATTGTCGACTCACAACTCAAGGACTGTACTGTGTACCTTTTCTAAAAATATTTACTTGCTATTGGATTAAATTCCTATCTCTAATCTGTATGACTGTAGATACCTGTGGGTTTTACCATTTCTTATGTTTTACTAGTTAATAAACTACCTTAAAATGTTGTTGGCTCCTTTTTAAACATAACTATTGGGTATGGAAAAATATCCAAGGGGAAGGAAACCTGGTTACATTAAACCTTTGTTGCTGCCAGCAGAGGGTGAGTTGAATAATGATACGAGCCAGTCACCCCTCCTCACCCTGTTTGTGACCTTGTTGGACGGTATCCCAGCCGGAGGGTGACAAATCGAGGGGTCTTGGCCAGATCAATAACTTTGGGGAACTCCACCTAGGGCTGGTTGTAACCATTGGCACTGCATAGATCTTAAGAGAATAGCATGCAGTCCAAATAAGCATGTGGTGAGTCACTGAACACAAGTGGGTGTAACAAAGCCAGGGGATATGACAGCTTGTGACAGCTCACTGGAGGGAAAGATTGCAAATGGGTTCTATTGCAGAGGATAATGGGGCAGCACACAGGAGAGCACATATATTTGCTTGGTGCATTGGTAGACCTGCAACAGAATGTACGAGCATACGAATTAGGAATAGAATTAGACCACTCAGCCGCTCGAGCCTGCTCCCCCATTCAATAAGATCATGGCTGATCTGATTGTAACATCAACCCCAAATACCTGCCCACTCCCGATAACTTTCACCCCTTCGTAAATAAAGAATATATCTAGCTCTGCCTTGAAAATAGTCAAAGACTCAGCTTCCACTTCGTTTTGCAGAAGAGTTCCAGAGGCTCATGATTTCTCCTCGTCTCGGTCTTAAAATCTCTTATTTTTAACAATGATCGCTGGTTCTAGATTCGCCAACAAGAGGAAATATCCTCTCCACATCCAGTCTTGTCAATACCACCGAGGACCTAAAGGCTTCAGACAAGTCGCCTTACTCTTCTAAACTCTTGTGGATATTTCTTGTCACAGAGTTTGAAACCTACCTTTCCAGCTTGGAGGTGATGGCCAACTCTCTGAAAATACATGCTGAACTGGCATTTATGCAGCATCTGATCGCCAATGTCTCAGCTTCCGTTGAAGCACAGGCAGAAGCTACCCAACATCTCAGTGTTCTAGTAGAATTTCAGGCTGAGCCATGAGATCCATACTTGCTGAGATCAGATTGCTGCCATCATAATTGCAATCTCGATGCTCAAACAGATAAGCAACCCCTTGCAACAGTCTTGCAACCTGTGCAGCAACGGGTTATGAGGATTTTTGAAGCACTGCTCTGGACAAGAGGCACAAGCCTGCTATCCTCTCAGGATGACAGAATTTATGCTCCTACCACTGCCACTTCACGAGTGTCACTCTTGATGACAGCCAGTACTGCCCCATGTCAAGGTGGCGCAGTCTGAAGCTGGGTCCTCAAGGCCCAGAGAGCTCAAGGTCATCCTGCAAGGCTTTTAGCAGTCTTACTGAAGTCCAGCAGCTAAGCTGCAGTCACTGACGTGGCAGTGCTTTGGAGCATTAGTCCAGGCAAAGGCACTTGCAAAACAGGCACAAAGGAAATATACCCTGTTCTCCCGGACTGCCTCTATGTTAAAATTCTCATCCTTCTTTTCAAATTCCCTCTGTCTTGTTATGCTCTTGGCGTAGCATAAGCTGCTTCCTTGATGTTCACTCTGACAAAGGAAGGTTCAGACATGGAGATAACTTCAAAACATTAAACTATTTACAATTCTCCTACTCGGATTCGCCACTACTATTAATCCTTCTATTGCTACTCAGGCTGACGAACCAGTCTGCTACAATCCACGTGGTGGGTGTGATGTTGAATAAACCCTGTGTCTGTACTCACTGAGTGTCTCCACTGGAAATAGAAAGATCATGTGGGCTGTGTCCTTTATATATGGGTTGGTGTAATGCCCCCCTGTGGTAGTGTCACCTCTGTGTGTATCGTGAATGCCCATTGGTCGTGTCCTATCTTACTGACCTATTGGTTGAGTGTCTGTGTGCCATGTCTCTGGTGCTCCCTCTAGTGTCTAGCTAGTCTACGTGTACTTATATTAACCCCTTGTGTACCTACAGTGATGCATATCACCACACCTTCATGGCCTCACCCCTCCCTATCTCTATAATCTCTTCCAACCTCACAACACTCAGGTATCTGTGATCCTCTCATTGTGGTATTTGGATCATCCCCAAATTTAATCACTCCACAACTGGTGGCAGTACCTTCAACTTTCCAGGCCCCGAGTCCAAAATTCCATCCTTAAACCCCTCTACAATCTGCCTCACTTGTCTCCTTCCACTCCTTAAAATCTTCCCAATTTTTGGTTAGCTGCCCTAATATTTGTTTGTGTCGTATTGTCATGCTTTGTTTTATAAATGACCCTGTCAAGCACCTTGTGATTCTAATTTGTTAGAGACACCATATTAATACAAGTTGTTGTTTTCAAATAGTTCAATTTTGTATGTAATCTTGGAGGTTAATTGGACAAAGTTATTATGAAATGGATTTTGGGGGATTGTGGAGTAATGGTGACTTGGGGATGACCACATTAGAGCTGAAGTCTGAGTATGTGCCCACAGATAAGCTGACTGGAGCAAAGGAATTCTAGGTGCTTCCTTTCCTTCTCCTCCCCTGAAGTGCCCTGAGAGCAAGAGTTGCACCTCTATGACAGCCAGGTTGTGTAGAATGCAGCAGATCACCATGACATTGGAGACATAGTCCAATTGGAGGCTCCCTTGGAGCAGTCTTCGCAACAGAATCATCGGGCGGAATTTAATCGAACCCTCGCCGGCAGGAATCATGGTGTCTGGGCATGCTTAATGGTGAGAGACTCCATGCATCAGTCTGTCAGGAGCAGGAAATCCGATGGCAGGAAGCGGTCAATGCAGGAAACTTGCCTGCTTGTGACAGGATGACTGTTCAACTCATTAATGAGTCAATTGGCATCAATTATCCCTGAACCACCGGAATTCATTGATGGGATTAACTGGGAATCACATGTGTTTTCCGTGCTTCCCGAAGACTGACCGGTTGCATGGCTGGATTTGGAGCCAGCATTAGCAAAGGGGGGGAGGGGGGAGCTGTTGAAAGTCACCCCCCCTTGTCTCTGATCCCTCTGCCCCCATCTCCCGTGAGCCCCTCCTGCAACCCATATCTCCCTTCATTCACTTGTTTCTAGATATCCAAGGATGATTCCTGGTAAAACCCTTGGAGTGTTTGGCAGTGGCCATTTAAGTTATATTTTGTTTTTCTATTAATATTGAGGTTGACAACCTTACATTTTCCCGCATTATGCTGTCTCTGCAAGGTTTTTTGCCCACTCGCTTAACCTATCTATATCCCTTTGCAGACTCTTGGGCTGGGAGGTGATAAAATGGTAATGGAAGGTATCTGGAGGGATGTCCATGGTGCTTTTCCTGTACCAGATATTACCAAAAGCAGAAACGACAGCAGCTCAGTAATTGGCCTATTGGCAGCCACTTTGCAACCTTGCCAGTGTTTAGCAGCATTGGAATGGCTCCCAACTAGCTGATGGGGTCCACCAATTTCACGGAGGCATTGAACTTCTAGGGCAGGGAGCCTGCCTTCCCTGAGGCCACATGGACCCAGAGGGGACCACAAGTACCAGTGGCCATCCCATAGCCCCAATGCCGTCATTGACGGTTTCCCCTTCGATTTACAGGGCCAGCCTGCTCTGCCCTGACATGTAACTGCTTTTTGTCATGGCCCTTAGATGATTCTTTCCCCTTGTAGTCTCAGCCGTGGACACACTTATCAGTGGTATTACAGAGGCTGCTGATCTGCCAGCCATTAACTTGTGCTGACAACTGAGAGGTGGGCTACCACCCTTCATGGAATGGAGGTCCCAGCAGCAGTCTCTTGTTTAACCACTTCCAGTAAAAATCTCCTTGAAGGTCCTGGCGTTCACCCACTTGCAACCTGCATTTAGTCCTGACAGAAGGATGCCTGGCCTGCTGGTAAAATTCCAGGCTTTGTGCCCTCCTCACAACCTGCTTTCCCATCAGTCTTTGTGTCACCAACTAATGTGACTACATAGCCCTTGGCCCCCTTCATCCAAGTCATTGATGTAAGTTGTTTATACCACTGATTCCTGTGGCACCCTAGTTACAGTCTGCCAACCGGAAACCATTTATCTCCACTCGTGTTTTTCTGTTAGTGAGCCAATCCTTTATCCATGCTGATATATTAGCATAAGGTTGTACTTTTTGTGGTAACGTTTTGTCGGATGCCTTTTGGAAATTTAAATACACTACATTTACTGGTTCCTCTTTATCTACTCATCACATTCTCAAAGAACTCTAATAAATTTGTCAAACACGATTTTCCTT
The DNA here is from genome assembly GCF_902713615.1 of Scyliorhinus canicula. NCBI lineage: Eukaryota > Metazoa > Chordata > Chondrichthyes > Carcharhiniformes > Scyliorhinidae > Scyliorhinus > Scyliorhinus canicula. The sequence goes on from NC_052156.1 coordinate 47,451,422, forward strand.
TCATAAAACTATGGTGACTGCATTATGGTATCGCTATTTTATAAGTGTATTGCTATTACTTTCTTAATAAGGATTCCAGAATTTTCCCAATGCCAGACGTTAGATAAACTGTCGTTTAAGATTGGATTTATTTTAAGACTGGAGGTTCCAATGGCAACACTGAATGCTTGGGTATGTAATCTCCTGGCAGCTGGCCAATTAACTCATGAAAGGAGTGGGGCTATCTAATTGTAGGCCCAAGATGAGAGGTCAGGTGTCAAAGTGAGTGGCATCTGGTGTAACAGCAGGTGCTTGCGCATATTTAAAGAGCTGCCAATCCTGCACACCTTGTTGCCTCCAGCCATCTCTGTGCTGCTCCCTGACTGCTGCCTGCAGCAAGCAGCAAGGATGGCAGGAAGATGATCGCAGGTGGCCCCTTGGTTGAGCAGTGCTTTCCTTCAGGTTCTCCTCCAGACTCAAGGGCAAGATGGCAGAACAGCCTGCCTGACCAGGTATGGGTACATGGTCACAAGCGTATCAATGACCTCCTTCAGTCTTCCAAGGCGTGTACTCTGCACCTCTTGGGTCCTTGCATGCGGTATCGTGAGAGAATGTGCTTGGTGGAGAGGGAGTAATCACCTGGTCAGTGATAAGGGGAATCAGTTGGCAGCACATCCTATTAGAGGCATAGCTGCACCTTGTGAATGGCATCCATCTGCCTTTGGTGACTCCACAAAGTTCCTCAAAAGTGGTTCTATACAAGTGACATATCCATATTTTGAAACGCCGGTCTGTAACCAGTATAGGTGCTGTGCTCATCTACATGGGAAAATTAATGTCCATCCTTCTTCTCTTAACAGGAGAAGGTGGCACACACTTTGAGCCTGAACCAGCTGATCCCAGGAAGGAGGACTTGGATGGTAAGAGAGTGACAACCAAAGGTGGTGAGAAAATGAGTGCAGAGCACAAGGAAGCATCCGGCACACATCATAAGACATAGGAGCAGAATTAGGCCACTTGGCCCATCAAGTCTGCTCTGCCATTCAATCATGGCTGATATTTTCTCATCCTCATTCTCCTGCCTTCTCTCCATAACCCCTGATCCCCTTATTAATCAAGAACCTATCTATCTCTGTCTTAAAGACACTCAGTGAATTGGCCTCCACAGCCTTCTGCGGCAAAGAGTTCCACAGATTCATCACCCTCTGGCTGAAGAAATTCTTCCTCATCTCTGTTTTAAAGGATCATCCCTTTAATCTGAGATGGTGTCCTCTGGTTCTAGTTTTTCCTACAAGTGGAAACATCCTCTCCAAGTCCACTCTATCCAGGCCTCGCAGTATCTTGTACGTTTCAATAAGATCCCCTCTCATCCTTCTAAACTCCAACGGGTACAGACCCAGAGTCTTCAAACGTTCCTCATACGACAAGTTCTTCATTCCAGGAATCATTCTTGTGAACCTCCTCTGGAACCTTTCCAAGGCCAGCACATCTTTCCTTAGATATGGGGCCCAAAACTGCTCACAATACTCCAAATGGGGCCCGACCAGAGCTTATACAGCCTCAGAAGTACATCCCTGGTCTTATATTCTAGCCCTCTTGACATGAATACTAACATTGCATTTGCCTTCTTAACTGCTGACTGAACCTGCACATTAACCTTAAGAGAATCGTGAACAATGACTCCCAAGTCCCTTTGTGATTTTGCTTTCTGACGCATTTCCCCATTTAGAAAATAGTCTGTGCCTAGATTCCTCCTTCCAAAGTGCATAACCTCACATTTTTCCACATTGTATTTCATTTGCCACTTCATTGTCCACTCTCCTAGCTTGTCCAAGTCCTTCTGCAGCCCCCTTGCTTCCTCAATACTACCTTTCTCTACAGATCTTTGTATCATCTGCAAACTTAGCAGCAGTGCCTTCAGTACCTTTTTCCAGATCATCAATGTATATTGTAAAAAGTTGTGGTCCCAGCACAGACCCCTGAGGCACACCACTAGTCACTGGCAGCCATCCTGAAAAAGACACCTTTATCCCCACTCTTTGCCTTCTGCCAGTCAGACAATTCACTATCCATGCCAGCATTGGACCCTGAACACCATGAGCTCTTAACTTATTTCACAGTCTCCTATGCTGCACCTTGTCAAAGGCCTTCTGGAAATCTAAATAAAGCACGTCCACTGGCTCTGCTTTGTCTAACTTGCTTGTTACCTCCTCGAAGAACTCTAACAGATTTGTCAGACACGACCTCCCTTTGACAAAGGCGTGCTGACTTAGTCCTATTTTACCATGCACTTCCAAGTGCTTTGCTATCTCATCATTAATAACAGACTCGAAAATCTTACCAATGACCGAAGTCAGGCTAACCGGCCTATAATTTCCCGTCTTCTGCCTCCCTCACTTCTTAAACAATGGTGTTACATTAGCCACCTTCCAGTCCTCTGGGACCCTTCCTGCCTCCAGTGATTCCTGAAAGATCATCACTAATGCCTCCACAGTTTCTTCAGCTATATCTTTTAGGACTCTGGGGTGTAGTCCATCCGGTCCAGGTGACGTATCCACCTTCAGACCTTTCAGTTTCCCCAAAACCTTCTCCTTAGTAATGGTCACTGCACTCACCTCTTCCCCCTGGTTCTCCTGGAGCTCTGGCATCCCACTGGTGTCTTCCACCATGACGACTGATGCAAAGTAACTATTCAGTTTGTCTGCCATTTCTCTGTTTCCTATCATTACTTCCCCAGCCACATTTTCTAGTGGTCCAATGTCTATTTTTGCCTCTCTCTTACCTTTTATATGTTGAAAAATCTCTTCCCATCTTCCTTTATATTACTAGCTAGTTTGCACTCGTACTTCATCTTCTCCCCCCATATTGCCTTTTTAGTTGTCCTCTGCTTGCTTTTAAAGGCTTCCCAATCCTCTGGTTTCTCATTATTCCTCACCACTTTGTATGCTTTTTCTTTAGCCTTTGTGCTGTCCCTGACATCCCTCGTCAGCCATGGATGCCTTGTCCTCCCCTCAGCATGTTTCCTCCTCCTTGGGATGAATTTCTATTGTGCCTCCCTAATAATCCACCAAAACTCCTGATATTGCTGTTCCACTGTCTTCCCTGCTAGGCTCCTTCTCTAATCAACACTCGCCAGCTCCTCCCTCATGTCTTTGTAGTTACCCTTATTTAATTGTAATACTGTTACATCTGATTGCAGCTGTTAGGCGCTGGTTTAGCACAGGGCTAAATCGCTGGCTTTGAAAGCAGACTAAGGAAGGCCAGCAGCACGGTTCAATTCCCGAACTAGCCTGCCCGAACAGGCGCCGGAATGTGGCGACTAGGGGCTTTTCACAGGAACTTCATTTGAAGCTGACTTGTGACAATAAGCGATTTTCACTTTTCATTTCAGCTTCTCCCTCTCAAACTGCAGGGTAAATTCTATCATATTGTGGTCACTGCTCCCTCAGGGTTCCTTCACCATAAGTTCCCTAATCAAGTCTGCCTCATTACACATCACCAAATCCAGAATTGCCTGTTCCCTAGTCGGCTCTGTCACAAGCTGCTCCAAAAAAACCATCTCTTAGACATTCCAAAAATTCCATTTCTTGGGATCCACTATCAACCTGATTTTCCCAGTTCACCTGCATACTGAAGTCCCCCATGATTATTGTAATATTGCCTTTTTTACATGCCTTTTCTATCTCCTGATTTATTTTCTGCCCCACATCCTGACTACTGCTCGGAGGCCTATACATAACTCCAATCAGGGTCTTTTTACCTTTGCGATTTCTCAACTCCACCCACAGAGATTCTATGCCTTCTGATCCTATTTCGCTCCTTGCTATCGATTTAACTTCATTCCTAGGTGGAGGGGTTCCCTTTGCTGCCCCCGTGGGGGGGTAAGGGATAGGGTGCTTTCGGGGGTGTGGGTCGGGGATGGGAAGGTGTCTGACATCTACCAGGTGATGCAGGAGGTGGAGGAGGCGTCGGTAGAGGAGCTGAAGGCTAAGTGGGAGGTGGAGCTGGGGGAGCAGATTGAGGAGGGGACATGGGCGAACGCCCTGGAGAGGGTGAACTCCTCCTCATCATGTGCGAGGCTTAGCCTCATCCAGTTCAAGGTGCTGCACAGGGCTCATATGTCCGGGACGAGGATGAGCAGATTTTTTGGGGGTGAAGACAGGTGCATTAGGTGTTCGGGGAGCCCAGCGAACCATGCCCATATGTTTTGGGCATGCCTGGCACTGGGGGAATTCTGGCAGGGGGTGGCGAGGACGGTGTCGAGGGTGGTAGGGTCCAGGGTCAAGCCAGGCTGGGGACTCGCGATATTTGGGGTTGGGGTAGAGCCGGGAGTGCAGGAGGCGAAAGAGGCCGGTGTTTTGGCCTTTGCGTCCCTAGTAGCCCGGCGGAGGATCTTGTTGCAATGGAAAGATGCGAGACCCCCAAGCGTGGAGACCTGGATCAATGACATGGCGGGATTCATTAAGCTGGAGAAGGTCAAATTCACCCTGAGGGTGTCGGTACAAGGGTTCTTTTGGAGGTGGCAGCCTTTCCTCAACTTTCTGGCTCAACGATAGGGAACTAGGTCAGCAGCAGCGGCAACCCGGGCGGGGGGGGGGGGGGGGGAGGGGAGGGGGTTCAGGGGGGTATTAAATGTTAACTTAATTTATTTTTAATTTATTTTGTTGTTAATCGGGTTGGGGGGGTGGGGGGGCTCGTTATATGCGCTGTTACGGGTCCGGGGGGGGGTGTTTATTATTGTTATTATTATTGTTTTGTTATACATTTTTCAAAAATTTCAATAAAAATTATTTTAAAAAAAAAGATTTAACTTAATTCCTTACTAACAATGCAACCCCGCCCCCTTTGCCCATCTGCCCGTCCTTTCGATAGGACATATATCATTGGATATTTAGATCCCAGCCCTGATACCCTTGCAGCCACGTTTCTGTGATGCCCACAACATTGTACTGGCCAATTTCAATGTGTGCAACAAGCTCATTTACCTTGTTCCATATACGGCGCGCTTTTAGGTAGAACACCCTCAATCCTGCATTGGCCACCTCCCTTTTCACACTCTCCTCAGTCATTGTACCCAGTACTGTGGCCCTTTTTGATTTTTAACAATGGCTTCTCTGCCATACACTTTCCCCCTTACTGCTTTTTGTTTCTGGCCCTGTTTTACAAGGCTCATGTATCCACCACTGGACACACAGAATTCCATAGCAGTGATAGTTGGGATAATGGACTCTGAAGCCCTTAACCTTTCCATATTTATGTTCTCTCATGCACGTCATGGTCAAGTCAAAAGAAGTAAAATTTGGTGCTCCGGTTTCCTCCCACAGTCCAAAGATGTGCAGGTTAGGTGGATTGGCCATGATGAATTGCCCGTAGTGTCCAAAATTGTCCTTAGTGTTGGGTGGGGTTACTGGGTTATGGGATAAGGTGGAAGTGTTGACCTGGGTAGGGTGCTCTTTCCAAGAGCCGGTGCAGACTCGATGGGCCGAATGGCCTCCTTCTGCACTGTAAATTCTATGATTGAGAACTGGTTGCCAGCTGGTCACCTCGGAGGAGAGATAACCCTTTGATAGTAGTGTCACACCCGTCATCTGCATAGACACGTTCACATCATGTGTATGCGTTTGCGATTAGTTGCAGGTCACAATCTGGTGCACGTATAACAATGTGCTGAGCAGCTACAGAGGCTGTGACCACCTCAGGCACTAACACTCTCAGGACTGTGGGAGGTGAGGTCCAAGCTGAGCCCCGGCTGCGGATGTGCGTCTGGAGTGGTCGGCAACATGGCATGTGTTGCCGCTGAGGGAATATCTGGCAGACCTTCTCAGGTCGATACACACCCATGTCCAATGAGACCATGAGTAATCCCATAACCCTGTGCATGGCTTCGTCCATGAATTGATTGGCAACCAATATAGAGAGCCTGATCCAGCAGACCACTGTGCAGAACTGAATACCATTGCCTTGATCCTGAGCTCCACACAGCAATGGCAAGACAAGGGGGATACAAGGTGCCTGAAATCTTCAGGTCCTCATCTTCCTCAGGTCAGCAGGAGGGTACAAGAGTGCTTTGCAAGGAGGAGGAAGGACTGACTTCTGCTCAACCCATGACAACAGTACCTCAAGTAGCTGCAATGACAGAGGAGGGTCCTGCAACTATGCAGGAGCCCCTTAGCATGGGGCAGCCAGAGGATAGCAAGCTATAGGATCAGCAGCCTGCTTCCAGCTCAACTACAAGTGCATGGGGAGCACCACATAAGAACACTCGTAAGAGAGATAAAAGTAGGATCTGGCTACACTCAGAGTTCACAAAGGATTGCAATATGTAATGAAGATTAATTTATGTTGCCCAGCTCAATAAACGTGTCCTTCACTGTTGCTTCACATCTTTTTTTGTCTACTATGTACGTACTGTGTACGTTCCCTTGGCCGCAGAAAAATACTTTTCACTGTACTTTGGTACATGTGACAATAAATCAAATCAAATCACAATTCATGCTGCTCTATCAGATCTCATCTATAGCCTTGCTCCATTCATGAAGCAGATGCGATTGACTAGGCCACATCTGTTCAGCTCCTCAGCCTTGCCAGTATGGTGAGAAGTCTTACAACACCAGGTTAAAGTCCAACAGGTTTGTTTCATACACTAGGAGTGCTCCAAAAGCTAGTGTTTGAAACAAGCCTGTTGGACTTTAACCTGGTGTTGTAAGACTTCTTACTGTCCTCACCCCAGTCCAACACTGGCATCTCCACATCATGGTTGCCAGTATGAGCTGTGTTCTTGGGATTGCAAAATGAAGAAGGAATCAGCAGGACTGATTAAAGGAAAGGCTTTATTGGATGAACACTTCCAAAAGGACGTAAGGGTTACAAGGACAAGGCTCTATAAATGTGCCAAGCCTCCCTTGTGCGTATTTCATTATGCCCTGCCTATAGTCCAAGTGATCCCAAATCTTCCTTCACATGGTCAGCTGGCTTCTTCACATCTTCATCAACAGAGGAGGCACCATAATCGGAAACGTCTTCATTACTCAACACCTACCCACTTTACAGTGTCAGGCTGTGCACAGCACAGCAGATACACAAAATTCCTGTGACTTCTCAGTGGAATAACTCTGTTGAGAGTTATGAAATATCTCCTTAACCATCTGCCATTGTTTCTATACCAGCTTTCCTTTAAACCAGCCCACTCTCGCCAACTGTTTTCATTGCATTACTTACGTTTAAAACATTTGTTTTGAGACCCACGTCAAATCTAATTTATATGAAGATTAAAGTCATCTACAAATTATTGCAGTATCGTTCTTCCGATCCTTCATTATTTCTTGATGTATATTCTGTCCTACAGTGTAGCTGTTGTTAAGGCGTCGACAGACTGCTCCCACCAGTGACTTCTTCCCCTTGATATTTCTCATCTCCACTCTAACAGATTTGACATCTTGATCTTTGAAAGCGAGACCATTATGCTGATCATAGCTATTGTTAACAATTCTACCCAACCTCCCTTTTTCTTTCTGCAGATCCTTCCAAAAAGTCAAGTATTCCTGAATACTCATCTTCCAGTCTTGGTCACCTTGATTAGCATCTCAGCATTAGTATCAGTTCAGATCAATTTATTCTAGTTTATCCCATAAATGTGCAGGGCCACAGGAAGACGACAGAAGAGTGCTGCCAGATGAAATGCTACTTTTGAGAGCCAGCACCAACATAATGGACCAAATGGTTGTAAACTTGTGACTCTGTGAATTGCCTATATTGCTACAAATGATGCATTGATTCAGATTAAGAGCCTTGAGTTTTGTTTTTTTAAACGATTTTTCCCTCGTCTGATCCTATTTGCTGCTGTACCCTAACGTTTGTACACTCCTGTCTTTTCCTGTCACACTTTGGTTATCATTACTCATATCGCTACCTCCTTTCCTCTCTCTGTAATGTCCTAAATTTCCCTTCATTTGAATCCTCTGCTCAACTACTTAGTTCAAATGTCACCTGCTCCTGCCTGGAAGGATTCACTGGCACAGAAATTGAGGGCTATGGTTAACTTCATGGCCAGTGGTCGTGCCATCCTCACCTTACTGGGTAGCTACAGGCTGCAGAATGTGGCTCAGTTAAACCACAGCCTCCTTGGTGAAGTATAGGTACTCAGACATTGCCCCTGGGTCAGTGCAGAGAAGAGAAATGCTCCAGGAAGATCGTTGATAGGAATTACCTTTAATTAAAAGTTCTCCTCATCCCTATGAGCTCAAGTCCCCATCACTGGTTGTAAGTTTTTTCCTGCAGATCTTCTGAGACTTTTGATATTGTTGACAACGTCAGCATCACTCTAGTGAATCTAAAACATCTGGCACTACTACATTTCAGTTCACCAGTGATGGGGCTGGTTTAGCTCAGTGGGCTAGACGACTGGCTCGTGATGCAGAGCAAGGTCAGCGGGTTCAATCCCCGTACCGGCTAATGTTATTCATGAAGGTCTGCCTTCTCAACCTTGCCCCTCGCCTGAAGTGTGGTGATCCTCAGGTTAAATCACCACCACTCAGTTCTCCCCCCTCAAAAGGGGAAAGCAACCTATGGTCATCTGGGACTATGGTGACTTTACATTACCTTACATCTCAAAGTACTTTGTTGGCTGTAAAAGTGATAAATAAATGTAAGCCTTGCATTTATCCTGTTTTGCTTGTTATCCCCCGCTCCCTAATAACTCTGTAGCAGCAAACAAAAGTCAAGAGCACCTCACCTGGATATCCCATGATGATTCCTTTAAAGAATGTTAGTGGTTCGGGCGGGGCATGTTCCCTCACATATCTCAATACATGTTTAGTTGCAAAGGACATTAATAGGATGTGCAAAGTCCAAAATGGCAGGTCTGGTGCTCAATCAGCATTAGACTTTGAGCCATGTTTTGCCAACTTGCATGCTTCTGACACCCTTACACTAATGGCACTCCATGCCAGAAGTGGTCCAGCTATCATTGTTAAGTTTTGGCCTTCCATGGTGCTCTCTTCACTGGTGCTTTGGAGCTGACGTTTTGCCTCCCAGATCTTTGCCACTTGTGAAATACACTTGTTTTTACGTTCATCATTATGTATTCTCAAAAACTCTCTTCGCTGTTAACTAACTTCCAACACGTTGAATGTTCACAGATGGGAATTCCACACTCTGGAATACACTCCTGGATCACTGTCTCTCTACCTTATTTTCCTTCTCATAGAATCTCCATAAAACCATCCCTTTGATAATGCCTATAGTCACCCCTCTCAATATCTTAGTTTTGGCTTGGTTATGCCTTGGTGAAGCACCGAGGGCTGTTTCCTGCATTAAGAATGCAATACATGCAAATTGTTATAGTGATTTCTAATGTAGTAATTCTATAACTGGTCCCAGTTCCAATACACCAAGATCATAACCAGGTTAACATATTTTATACCTCTAGCAACTTACTAATCTTGATATCAAAATGATTTAGTATTGATATTGCACATGGTATAAGAGATGAAATATTAATGGCATTTTCAGGTTCCAAAGTGCTTTCCTAACTTTTCTATTGTCAATAAGTGAATGTTTCTCTTTCTGACTGGCTTACAGCTGTCATTGGAAATTCAATATTTCCATATCAGTAGATTCCCTGTGTTATTTACAGCAATAATGCAATTCCATGGTGCAGTCCAAGTAATCCCTACAAGGCAGAAGAGGTTAGGAAGTATGAATCTTTCAATGCAAGCTGAGGAAATGTAGAGAGTTTTTAACACTTTAAGACCATGTTTGAGGTACATTAGCCTACACAGTAAGTTGCAATAAACTGCTTGTAACTTTTTATAGATAGAATCTGCAAAGGATTACGGCACAGGCTACTTGGCATGTCGTGCCTACACCATCTGAAAAACAGGCCACCAAGCTTAAACCCGCTTTCCAGCATTTGGTCTGTAACTGCAGGTTATAGGATGTAACCTATACATCCTATAAGGAGGAGCATAGTACACAAAGTACATCTAAGTCAATGATTATGAGGTTGTAAGAAGGGGTTCTGGTGTAAAATAGTCCACAATGTATCTGGAATTCAACAATCCATACTGCAAACATACAGATCATTGTGGCTTCTATCACTCTCACTCTGTCCCATTGTTTCCATAATTGGAAGAAAATTATATGTATATTTTTCTCTCTGTGTGTTGCATGATCGCTTAGTCCATTGAATGGGTGGTATCTGATACCTGTGGACTCCACCAACATTTAACACCAATATGCATTTGAGATTAGGACACACAATGTACTCAGTGTGGAACGACTTGGTCGCACGAGTATTGACTGAACTGGCATAGTCCCTAAAGACAGTCCTGCCAGATTGGGCCTGCAGCATGTGGATGGAGAAATACCATGAGGACAAAAACCTACTTGGCCCCATCATCATCAATCTACCTTCCAGATGCATTTATCCATGAGAGTATCAATAGGAGTAACCAGCACACAAGACCTCGTGGAGACAAAGCTCACCTTCACATTGAGGAAAGTTTCATTGTGTTGCGTGGCACTATTAAATGAGCTAGATTCAGAACAGATCCAGCAGTTCAAACTGGGCATTTGACGATGCCGTGCCATCCTCAACAGCTGGATTATATTCAACCACAATCTATAACCTAATGGACCAGCATATCCCTCACTCTACCATTGGCATCAAGCCAGGAGATCAGTGCTGAGTGTAGAAGAATATGCCAAGAACAGCGCGAAGCCTATCAGAAAAGGTGTCAGCCTGATGAAGAAGCTGCAACATAAGAATATATGCATGTTAAACAGAGAAAACAGCATTATCTGAACAGAACAAAGTGATTCCACAACCAACAGATCAGAGCAAAGGTCTACAGTCCTGCCGCATTCAGCTTTGAATTGTGATGAACAGTTAAATAACTAATGGGAAAAGGGGGCTCCATGCACCTCCTTATCCAGAGTGATGGCAGGACCTAGCACTTGAATGCAGATGACAGGTGTAAGGGTTCTTGCTGTCCATTTCCTTTGGTCAAAATTCTTTTATTTTATTGCTTTGGTCCGTGGATCAATAATTATGTTGTGCCTTTAAATAGACAAAAGAAAGCAGAAGCCTCAATAGTTTAAAACAGCCTGCTTGCCAGGATACTACATTCTCAGGCTTTGTATTTGGGAGAAGGAGAAGGCAGTATCTTTGGCACCATATAGGGAGGAACCAGTTTGATTGGTTAATTGGCAACCAATGGGTTGGCCAGGGACAGGACTCCACCTGACAACAGTCAGTGATTAGTTCCTGTTGGATGATGTTTCTGAGAGAACCTTCCAGAAGTGATTAGACCTCAGAAGTAAAGGGAGCTGTTTTCTCTGTCTATTGCCTTCTTTCTGTCGGTGGAAACTGAAGTTAAGTACATCAAAACCAAAAGCTTGTTGCTCTTCAGGGGTTGAAGTAAAAGAACTGAGCTGGTTCATTGTGATTCACTTTTCCCACCCGGAGCATACCCCCCAACCGTGGTTTCCCGGTGGCGTGGGCCGGCTTAAATGGGAAATCCCATTGACATGTGGCAAAAGTATAGATTCCCACTGCCAGCCAATGCGCTGCCTGAGAAAAACACGCGGTTGGGAAACTGGAGAATTCTGTACCTGATCTATTGTTTTGAAAGCAGTGAGTGTCTAGCGGATCTTTTGCTGTGAACCTGAAATTATGTGGAGTCTGCAGGGAAGGTGGACAAGCTTGCCTGAGATATATTAAGTCTGGAAGAAAGGAAGGACCAAACTGAAAGCCTGAACTTTAGAAAAACATTGACTCGAAGTCATCCCTGTGAATCAAAGATACATTTATTTTTATTTTATTAATATTTTCCTTCCCTTTCCACCACCCTTTGCACTACCACCCATGTAGTGTGTGTGTGTGTATAAAGAATGGGGCGAGTTAGAATGCGGGTGGGGTGGGGGAAGAGAAGAGTTGTAAAATTAGTCATAGATAGCCAGTTACATTTTCTGTCCGTTTCATTTAAGATACTGTTCATAATAAAAGGTCATTCGTGTTTTTAGAAGTTTCAAACCTGATAACTAATTTATTGGACTCAACGAAAGACTTTGGGTAATTAAATAAATTTAATTTCAGTGATATTGCAACTCCGGGTCATATGAGGCTGGAATTGACCGTACTCTAACCCAGTATGTCGTAACACAGGGCTGTAAAAAAAGTCCCCACCATAAACGTCTTGGGGTATCACCACTATTTAGAAACTTAACTGAACCAGCCATATAAATATTGTGGCCACAAGAGCTGGTCAGAGGCTGTGCATCCTGTAGTGAGTATGTCACCATCTCACTCCCCAAAGCCATTCCACCAATGACAAGGCACAAGTCAGGATTGTGATGGAATACTCTCCAAATGCCTGAACGCCTGCAGCTCCAATGACACAAGATGTTTGCCACCTTTCAAGACAAAACAGCCCACTTGATTGACACCCCATCCACCACCTCAAACATTCATTCCTCCCACCACCAGCATATCACGGCTGTGGTATATACTATCCACAAGATACATTGTAGCCAATTTCTGAGGTTTCTTCTGTAGGCTAGATGGACAAAAGGGCAGGAGGCACATGGGAACATCACACTCACTGTCTGTGTGGAGTCTGCACGTCCTCCCCTTGTGTGCGTGGGTTTCCTCCGGGTGCTCCGGTTTCCTCCCACAGTCCAAAGATGTGCGGGTTAGGTGGATTGGCCATGCTAAATTGCCCGTAGTGTCCTAATAAAAGTAAGGTTAAGGGGGGGGTTGTTGGGTTACGGGTACAGGGTGGATACGTGGGTTTGAGTGGGGTGATCATGGCTCGGCACAACATTGAGGGCCGAAGGGCCTGTTCTGTGCTGTACTGTTCTATGTTCTATGTACTTGCAAGTTCCCCTCCAGGTCACAAATCATCCCCACTTGGAAAATATATTGGTGTTTTTGGCTGTATCTAAATCCTCATACTTTCTACCTAACAACTGTGTGTGTGTGTACCCCCGTCATGCATATGACAGCAGTTTAAGAAAGTGGCTCACCGTCATCACCTATTCAAATAGAATTATGGATGGAGCTTAAATCCTGGCTTTACCAAAACACCCTCATCCCATGAACAAATTAAAATTAGAGATATGGCTGAACTCAATCTTAGTCATGTTGGTTTTTTGTTTTCCAAATGTGACCAACTTAGCAATGCTGATTATCCACCTTTATGGTTAATGTAACAATCTATGTAAAATTCAGATAGTTGTTTACTATGTACCGACAAATAAATATCTACACATCTATTAGTACTGGAATTGATGAAGATCCATTTGAGTGGGATAGCTGTATAGCAACTTCAGAGATTCAACATCTCTTGTAGCACAGTGGTTAGCACAATTACTTCACAGCTCCAGGGTCCCAGATTCGATTCCCGGCTTGAGTCACTGTCTGTGCGAAGTCTGCACATTCTACCCTTGTCTGCGTGGGTTTATTCCGGGTGCTCTGGTTTCCTCCCACAGTCGAAAGATGTGCAGGTTTGTTGGATTGGCCATGCTAAGTTGCCCTTAGTGCCCAAAAAGGTGGGGTGGGGTTGCTGGATCACGGGATGGGGTGGAGGTGTAGGCCTGGGTAGGGTGCTCTTTCTAAGGGTCAGTGCAGACTTGATGGGCTGAATGGCCTCCTTCTGCACTGTAAATCCTATGATCTATGATTCTATAATCTCAGGCACAGCAGCTGGCTAAGGAGAAAGCAGGATCAAAGATCTCTCAGTTCCAAGACTATCTGCATTGCCATCTTATAGAAAGCTGATATTATCCACCTCTAGAAGATCAGATCATTCAGTAAGTTAAGGTACTTCCTAAACTGTAACATGTCGCCTTGGGTGGGATTCTCCAGTCCTCCAGCCGTGTGTTTCATGGCAGCGTGCCATTCGCTGGTGGCATGAATCTCTCTTTCCGCCCTTGTCAATGAGGTTTCCTGTCGAAGCCACCCCATGCTGCCGAGAAACCCGGGAGCGACGATGTGCTGTCAGCGGGAAAGGCAAATCCTAACAGCCGGAGAATTCTGGCCTTTATATCAATCATGTTAGACTGAAGACAGCTTTATAACTCAGGATGTGAGGAGCCACAAGAGTAGGTTTCATCACCACTGAATGATCAGTTGAACATATTCTGGGATTGAGCTGCACCAAATCCAGGAGATATGGTTATGTTTTAAAAAGCTATATTCAAAGAAATGACAAAAAATGGAAACAATGCAGATCAAATTCAAAGAAAGAAGTGTGAAATTATGCATTTTGGAAGAAAGAACGAGGAGAGGCAATATAAATGGTACAATTTTAAAGTGAGTACAGAAACAAAGAGATCCTGGGAGTTAGCACACAGAAATCTTTGAAGATGGCAAGTTGATAAGCCATTTAAAAAAACAATATCCTTGGCTTTGTAAGTAGATACATAGGGCAGAATTTAATGCAATTTAGTGGTCATGGCGGTCGGCCCAATCGCGGGTTATAGAGCTGATGACAACCTCCACCCTGGCCATTTCCAGAAGCCTCGATGGGATTAATTACCAATTGGGCAACCCTCCTTGATACTGCCAGGATTCCTTGCTGCATCAGGCCAATTTCCTTTTGGATGTTGCCCTGAAAGGTAGATATCCCACCTCCAAGAACTGCCAGCCAATCAGAGGCTGTCAGCTCTCCAGTATCAGCCGCACCTCTGGGAGCAGTAGCCAGTGCAGACAATTTGAGGGTGTGGATCGTCACTCGAGTTCTGGGTGGAGATTGTTACTGGAGTTCTGGATGGGGATCGTCACTGGAGTTCTGGAGTGCAGGTGAGCGGGATGGAATCACCGGGGCGAATTAGGGAGGCCCCGTCTGGAGGAGAATTGCTATGAAAGGCAGGGGGATGATACCCTCTCTTCCCACTTGTTGAGCACAGGATGCTCAAGGAGGATCCCCATCAGGCCGGAGCATGCCTGACAGCATTTACCTGGCATTTGTCCACTTGATCTGGCCCCTGACAACCACTGGGTGAAAATTGTCAGCAGGATGAGGCCATTCGCCATTCTCATCTCTTCCTGCCCTAATCTTAATTTGGGGAAATCAGGAAGGCAATGGGGTCTCCACTCCATATTTTCCCACCCTATTATACGCAGGACCCAATTCTCAGTCCGCCTCCTAGGGAGCATAAAATTCCACCCATTAAGTACAGATCATGGAAGAAGGATGTTATATTACATTTTTAGAAGATAGGTGTCAGCTAGAGTATGTGAACGAGGGCTTGAAGATCTACCAGAAAGATATCTGGGATAATAATAATAATTTTGTGATTGCCACAAGTAGACTTACAGTAACACTGCAATGAAGTTACTGTGAAAATTCCCCAGTCGCCACACTCCGGCGCCTGTTCGGGTACACAGAGGGAGAATTCAGAATGTCCAATTCACTTTAACAAGCGCGTCTTTCAGGACTTGTGGGAGGAAACTGGAGCACCCGGAGGAAACCCACACAGACACAGGGAGAACATGCAGACTCTGCACAGACAGTGACCCAAGCCGGGAATTGAACTCGGGTCTCAGGCGCTGTGAAGCAAAAGTGCTAACCGCCTTGCAACTGGTACTGGATTATCATAGAATTTACAGTGTAGAAGGAGGCCACTCGGCCCATCGAGTCTGCACTGGCTCATGGAAAGAGCACCCTACCCGTGGTCAACACCTCCACCCTATCCCCATAACCCAATTATGGACAATCTAGAGAAACTAGAAGGTGCTGAAAATCATGAAGGGTTTTGAAAGAATAAATAAAGAAACAAACACTGGACAGAAATGTATAGCCCCTCTTGACGGCAGGCTTTTCCAGCCCTGTTGAAGGCAATGGACATTTGAATGGCTCACTGTGTATACCAGCCCCGCCCCGACTGCGACAGGGCTGTAAAGTTCCACCCACTGTTTCTAGTGGCCGAATGATTGGTAACCTGTGTTCCCTTTAACTTTTATGTGCTGTGCATAGCCAGCTTGTTGCAGTGTACAGTCCCTTTAAGATTGACGGGAGGCTGTGTACGTATGCATCTGTAGTAATCCACGGGAGGCAGGAGTTCCGTCACCACACCAATATTTATTTACAATAACGATATTACAGGAGCAACTACAAACAGTGCTGCTAGCAGTCCAGTCAACTTAAGACTGCTCACAAAGCCTACACAGGTGATTATATGGGCCCCGTCAATGAGCTATCATTGAGGGAGCTCATACTCCAATTGGCCAACCAATAAAGCCAATTGGAGTTCATTACACTCCTCCCCCCCAAGGTCCGAGGAATTCCTGCCAGCTGGCATTCCTCTGAGCTTCTTCCTGCTCCTCATGTCTGGGTCTGTCACCTCTGTGTCGTCCGCCGGGTCGTTCTCCGAAGTGGGCGGGGTGTACCTTATGGGTGCCCGTCTTTTCCTTGACGACCTCCTTGGAAGTTGTTCTTCCTCCTCCTCGGGGAGAGGTGTCGCGGCGGCCTCGTCGAGTGTGTCCATCTCCGACTCTGATGACTGGATGACGGGGTCTGGAGAAATTGCTTGGGGCTGGGGTGTGGGTATCCTTTCCATCTGGGCTATCCCAGCTTGAGGCTGTTGCTCGTTCTGGGTGAGTGTGCTTAACACTCAATTTGGCTCTGTTTCTTGTTCTAAGCTCTGGAGTCGCCAGGTGCCGCTAAGACACCGCCACAAGCTTCAAGGTGAAGTTTAAAGCAATAAAACCGTACACCAATTAGTAAGTCCAAACAACTAGAGTTTATTATAATACAATTATAATAACTACCCATGCACACGCTAAAGGATTAAACTTACTCCTACCGCTAAACAACTAATACTTATCTCGAAGGAACTGCTGGGTCAGGGAACAAGGCCTCTTGTTCTGCTCTGGTCTGCAGACTTCAGATTGTTATCAATTGAAAAGGGGGTCAGGAGTGCCTATTTCTGGTAGCGGTCGTCGTTAGGCACTTACTTGTTGGTGGCTGCTGCTCGACGGCTGGAGTAGGAGACAGGAGCCAGGAGACATGAGACTGAACCATGTGTGGGACCTTTATTTTATAGTTCCCAGGGGGTCCGCGCCCCTTTGGGTGGACTCCCTTACCTGCTTGGAATCGATTGGGTCTCTTCCCAATCGATATGTTTGAACCCCCCAATCATAGGGCAGTTCCTCGGTCACTGGGACGGTTCTTGGGACCTATTGCTTTGGGCTTCTCTGGCGCCACCGGGTCTGGCCTTCCATAGAATGTATCAATTTGTGCTTAACTTGTGTCCATTGTATCTGGGACTCGCCCGGTATTGTCTCATTAGTATGTTAACTGGTTTTTCACAGTGCTGTCTGGTTTCTGCAACAGTCAAAACTGGTTTCTGCAGTCGTCCCAATATACAATCGCCTTGCAAGCTGCTTGCTTTCCAACATGTCCATTTTCCCTGCATTCCTTGCAATCTTCCATTTTGTGTTGGGCAGTGGCCACCCCAGATGGCTACAAGGCGGTCCTGCATCGCCTGCCTCCAGGTGTGGTTCTGCTGCCCTTATTTGGTCTAGGTGTTTCTTCAGTGCCTTACCTCCTATTTAAACCTCATAGGATATGGGCCCTGTTTGGGACTCTACCGTGCCTTTGACCCACGGTGGTCCATTCCCATAATTCTTGACCCAAACCGGTGTTAAATTTGAGAAAAGGAGACTCAGCCTCGTTCGCAGCCGCCTTCCCATTAAGCGTTCAGCTGGCGGTATGCCCGTTGTAGAATGCGGTGTGGTCCTGTAATCAAACAGCCAGCGGGAGAGCTTTGTGTCTATTGACGCTGCCAGCTGCTTCTTGAGTCCCGCTTTAAGTGTCTGGCTCTCTCTGCCAGGCCGTTGGTCGCTGGATGGTAAGGGGCCGTTTTGATGTGACGGACTCCGTTTTCCTTCAGGAATTTTCCAAATTCCCCACTTGTGAATTCCGTTCCGTTGTCCGACACCAATACCTCCGGAAGTCCATGTGTTGCAAACGAGGCCCTGAGCTTTTCAATTGTCGATGCTGTGCTTGCCGTGTTTACCCGGTGGACGTCCAACCATTTGGAGTGGGCGTCCACTATCACCAAAAACATTGAGCCCATGAAAGGGCCAGCGTGGTCAATATGCAGGCAGGTCCACGGTCTGCCTAGCCATTCCCACGGGTGCAATGGCGCCGCTGGTGGCACTCTTTGCCCCTGTTGGCACTCCTGGCACCGACGTACTAAGGCTGCTATGTCTGTGTCCAAACCTGGCCACCAAACGTAGCTTCGAGCTAGCATCTTCCTTTTAGACACCCCTGAGTGTCCATGATGTAACTCAGTTAAGATTGCCTGACGGCCCTGAGCTGGGACGATTACCCGGGCTCCCCATAATAGGATACCGTCTTCTACGGTTATTTGGTCCCTTCTGCTCCAGTATGGGTGCATCTGGGGCTCCACTGGTCTTTCCAGTTCCCCTGTTAGCAGTAAATGCTTCATCTTGTTTAAAACTGGGTCTTTTTGTGTCCACAACCGAATATGTTGTGCGTCTACTGGTAGGGTGTCCAAAGAATTTAGAGTCATTACTGTCTCCTCTACTTTTGGTATTTGCGGCGGAGTGTCCGGGAGGGGAAGTCTGCTCAAAGCATCTGCAACTCGCGTTCCCGGTCTGTGCTCCAGAACGTATCTCTACGCCGCCAGTAGCAACGCCCAGCGTTGGATTCTAGCTGATGCAATCGGGGGTATTGACTTGTCTTCTTTTAATGACCCTAATAATGGCTTATGGTCCGTCGCTGTGGTGAATTTCCACCCGTACAGATACTGGTGAATTTTTTTTACTGCGAATATCACCACCAGTCCTTCCTTCTCGATTTGGGTGTACTTCCTCTCAGCCATCGCCAAGGTCCTCGAAGCATAGGCTATTGGCCGTTCTTCCTCATTCCTTCCTCTTTGGGCTAAGACGGCTCCTACCCCGTAGGGGGATGCATCACAAGTGACCACCAACTCCTTCCTTGGGTCATAATGCTCTAGGACATTTTCGGATGACAGCTGTTCCTTAATGTCCCTAAATGCTCGGTTTTGGCGGGTGGACCATTTCCATTCTTGCCCCTTTTTTAGTAGCTGGTGGTGGGGTTCTAGGATGGACGCCCTATTTTCAATAAATTTTCCATAATAGGTTACCAACCCTAGAAATGATCGTAACTCCTGGACCGTGGTGGGAGCTGGGGCTTCTTTATTGCCCTTACTCTGTCTTCTAATGGATGTAAGCCTGACTCGTCTACTTTATATCCCAGGTACGTCACTTGTGGGGCCAGAAAAACACATTTTTCCCTTTTTAGCCGTACGCCTGCCTTTGCGAAATGCCTGAGCACTTCCTCCAGGTTCCTTAAGTGTTCCCTGTTTGTCCTACCCGTGATTAAGACATCGTCCAAATAAATCGCCACCTGCGGTAGTCCCTGCAGAATATTTTCCATCGTACGCTGGAATATAGCGCAGGCTGATGACACTCCAAAAGGTAGCCTAGTATAACGAAAAAGGCCCTTCAGGGTGTTGATCGTAGCGAACTTCTGGGAGCCCTTGTCCAGTTTTAACTGCAGGTAGGCGTGGCTCATGTCTAGTTTCGTGAACAAAAGCCCACCTGCCAATTTGGCATATAGGTCTATTTTCGGGATTGGGTATTTGTCCAGCAGTGCGTATTTGTTTACTGTCTGTTTGAAATCTCCACAGAGACGTATCGAGCCGTCTGGCTTCAAAATTGGTACCAACGGCGCTGCCCATTCCGAAAACTGTACTGGTCCAATAATGCTGTCGCGCCGTAACCTTTCTACTTCATCATCTACTTTCTTCCTTAATGCAAAAGGTACCGGCCTGGCCTTACAAAATTTCGGAAGGGCTTCTGAGTCCACGTGCAAAGTTGCTTTGGCGCCTATGATTTCCCCCAAACCTTCCTGGAAGACATCCGGGTATTTTTGGAGTACTCCACTCAACTGCCCGCTTCCACTCTGGAAAATTTTCATCCAATCTAATTTTAGGTCTTTCAGCCAGTTCCGTCCAATTAAGCTCAGTCCGGAGCCCTCTACTATCGTCAACGGTAATCTGAGCAATTGTTTCTCATATTCCACAGGTACATGAGTCGTGCCTAGAACTTCCAGGGGTTCCCCCGTGTAGGTTTTAAGTTTCGTCGATGTTTTTGTTAGGGTTAGTGGCTGGAGTCCATCTTTGATTTTTCTAAGTGCTGCCACTCCCATTACTGATACGGCCGCACCCGTGTCTATTTCCATTATTGTCGGCTGCCCGTTCACCTGTGGGGTAATCCTAATGGGTTCTGCTTTCTTCGTTGTAATATTATATAATTGTTCCCCTTCGGAGGAGGATGGGGCGTCTAGGTTGTGTACTTCCCTACGTCCCCATCGGCTATTCCTCTTTTGCCACCTCCTTCTAGGGTTTCTGTCGTTTTTTTTTTTTTTCTTTTTTTTTTAAAAAAATTTTTAGATTACCCAATTATTTTTTCTATTAAGGGGCAATTTAGCGTGGCCAATCCACCTACTCTGCACATTTTTTTTTGGGTTGTGGGGGCGAAACCCACGCAGACACGGGGAGAATGTGCAAACTCCACACGGACAGTGACCCAGAGCCGGGATCGAACCTGGGACCTCAGCGCCGTGAGGCGGTTGTGCTAACCACTAGGCCACCGTGCTGCCCTTAGGGTTTCTGTCGTTGTTACCCCACTCTGTCTGGTGCCAGAAACGGTCCTTCTCTGGTGGGGGAGCCTCAGCAGGTACTTCCCTCTGTCTCCAGTTAGTCCTGGCAGACTTGGGGGCAGTTCTGTGGTTTTCCTTTTTCCCTCTATTCCTCAGGCTTTTCCTGAGAGCGGCTATCTGGTAGCAGGACCCGTTGTGGTAGTCCCTCTCACAGGTATCTACCTCCATTGGCGTGCCCTGTAGTTCCTGCGCCCACTTGCTGCCTTTTCTAGGGACAGTATGAGCTGTAACGCCAGCCTACAGTCTAGCTCCGTTTCCGCCAACAGGCGTTTCTGTATTGTGAGGTTGTTTATACCACACACTAACTGGTCCCGAAGCATTTCATTTAACGTCGGGCCAAACTCACATTTTTCCGCCAGCCTTCTCAGGCGGGTCAAGAAATTTGTGACTGACTCCCTGTCTTCCCGCTTCGCTGTGTAGAATCTGTACCTACGCAAAATGAGGGGTGGTTTTGGGTTATAGTGCTCTTTCACCAATTCCGTTACTTCTTGGAAAGTTTTCGTGTCTGGCGCATCGGGATAAGTCAGACTACGTATAATGGCGAAAGCGGAGGGTCCGCACGCCGACAGCAGGATAAGCCGTCTCCTTTCGTCCGTCAGTATATCATTTGCCCGGAAGAAGTAACACATTCTCTCCACATACTGGGACCAGTCCTCAATAGCCGGGTCGAATGCCTCTAACCTCCCAAAAAACGGCATTTTAAAAATGGCAAGGCTTACCCTCCGAATGCGGTAGCTGGTCTCCGCAAAATACGTAGTTTACCTCGTCGCCACTGTAGTAATCCACGGGAGGCAGGAGTTCCGTCACCACACCAATATTTATTTACAATAACGATATTACAGGAGCAGCTACAAACAGTGCTGCTAGCAGTCCAGTCAACTTAAGACTGCTCACAAAGCCTACACAGGTGATTATATGGGCCCCCTCAATGAGCTATCATTGAGGGAGCTCATATTCCAATTGGACAACCAATAAAGCCAATTGGAGTTTATTACAGCATCTTAAAGGGATGTTGCTTGTGCAGAGCCTGTTTGCTACACCTGCACCCATGCAACTTAGAAGAAAAGCTATTGGTAATCAGAGAACAGAGGCTTAAGATCACTGGCAAAACACGGTAGCACTGTGGATAGCACAATTGCTTCACAGCTCCAGGGTCCCAGGTTCGATTCCCGGCTTGGGTCACTGTCTGTGCGGAGTCTGCACATTCTCCCCGTGTGTGTGGGTTTCCTCCGGGTTCTCTGGTTTCCTCCCACAGTCCAAAGATGTGCAGGTTAGGTGGATTGGCCATGCTAAATTGCCCTTAGTGTCCAAAATTACCCTTGGTGTTGGGTGGGGTTACTGGGTTACGGGGATAGGGTGGAGGTGTGGACCTTGGGTCGGGTGCTCTTTCCAAGAGTCGGTGCAGAATGGGCCGAATGGCCTCCTTCTGCACTGTCAATTCTATGATTTACAACCAAAGGCAATAGGAAGAAAGAAAATGTATGCAGCAAGTTATCATGAGCTGGAATGCATTGCCTGATTTAATAGCAATTTTCAAAGGGAATTGAATGATTATTCTCGGGTGAATATGGGGTTATGGGGAAAGAGCAGGTGCGTGGGGCATATTGAATAGCTGTTTCAAAGCGCTGTCAATAGCATGATGGGCAGAATGGCCACTAAATTGCACTATCCATCATGAGTGTAAGGCAGTCGTGATAGATCAGCTGGACTTTTCCTGCCCTTAATGTTTGCAAAATCAAGCCCTGACTAAACAAATGTGACCAAAATAGATTAACAAATAAACACTAAGATATTAAAGAGACAAATGACTACAGCAAGTTGTGTAGAGGAAGAGGTTCACCGGGACAAATATAGGATCATGCAGAAAAATGTCTAAACATAAGCAGAGGTCTCAGGAAAAGAAGCACGGCTACAGAGGTCAAATGTGACAAAAAATGTATATTTTAGCGCAGCAAGAGCAAAAGGAGGGTCAGCGAAGAAATTAGAACTGGGCTTGAAACTGAGGACGAGCACAATGTGGTAATTATTCTGACTGATTACCTCTACAATACATTCACAAGGGAAGTAATGTACATCATACCATCACCAGAAACAGTAACCATGGCAACAGTCATAAATTCAACCTACAAGAGTTACAGTCGGAAATAAATTCACAGAATTCGATTATGTTTATCTTGGAGTGCTGAGCATGGGGAAGAAGGAGATTTCTGCACAGCTAAAAATGAGAATGCAGTAGCTGTGGTACACTGGGGCAATACCAATATATTGAAAACTGTAAAATCGACCCCAAAGAGTCACAGATTAAACACAGGCAATAGATATTCACTTGTCTTACTTCAATTCCATTCAAGATAATCAAATACATTAAGAGGAATAAACTGGAGGACTATTCTTTCCGAACTGTTTAACAGGAGCCAACTGTTTCAATTAGTAAAATCTTACCTGACCAACTATCTTGATATTGTTTTGTGAACTAACAACCAGAGTTAATCATTGCATTGCATATCTGGACATCAATTGGAAAATTCCCCCACAACAAGGTGAAAACACTTTAAATTCAGGGTCTGCTTCCTGTTTCCTAGGATGCACCAAATGCCTTTCACTCATCGCTACTGTGCTGGGTGATCTGCATGGGCTCCTGCTTAAAACTGCCTCAATTTAAAAACGCACATCCTTGTTTTCAAATTCCGCAATTGCCTGGAACCTCCCTATCTCTGTAATTTCCCTCCAAGCCTACAAATGATACCTCTGCTGGTCTCATTCTGGGCTCTTCAACGAACGTCCTTCATTTTAATTGGTGGCCACCCGTTCAGTTGCCTACACATCATTCTCGAGTTCCCTCTCAAACCTCTCCCGCTTCTCCACCTCACTTTCCTCTTTTAAGGCATTCCTTGGCTTTTGTTTATCTCACATAATCTTTCCTTAATATGGCTTGGTGCTTTTTTATTTGATCTTGGGATGTGGGTGTCACTGGCTGGGCCAGTATTTGTTCCCACCCCTACTTGAACTGAGTTAGGACATTTCAGAGAGCATCTAAGGGTCTGGAGTCACATGTGGGCCAGACAAGGCTGATAAAAAAAATGTAAACAACAATTGGCAATGGTTTCATGGTCATCATTAAACATTTAATTCTGGATTTGTTTTTAAACCTGCTATGGTGGGATTCGAACAGAGCATTACCCTGGATCTCTGGATTCCTACTCCCGCTCGGTGTCCATAGAGCCCTGGGGTTCACCTTGGGATGGGGGGTAGCTGGTTCGAGCCCTAGCTGCCATTACGTCACCTAGCACTGCCATCTCTGGCACTACCCCATGGTATGCACCATCATATCGATGCCCTTGGCGATGCTCTCAGTGATTGGGCTATGCTCTGCAATGCCTCAGCAATTCCCATCTGCAACTGGAATAAGCTCCGTAGTGCCTCTAGTATTCCCATCTGAGAGCGGGGTATGTCCCGCAGAACCTCATCAACATCCGTCAGCGAGGCGGACATTCTGCCGAGACCCTCAGCCATGGCCGTCACCAACTCCACGTCGCCTAGGACATCTTCACGAATGGTGCCTGTAGCCTCTGGGACTCCTCCAAACGGCAATGGATCTGCTGGAGTGACGCTAACACCTCCCTCTGAATATCCCGGCTACTCCCTATCGTCTCCATCAGCTCCGGGTAATTCTGTTCCACAGGCTCAGCTTCAGGCTGGGACCCAGCTGGGTCCAGGGATCCCGCAGCACTCTGACTACTGTCTCACCTGGGGGTTCCTGCCTCCACTTGATGTATTTGATGTAGCAGTGAGGTGCTCAACAGATTGTGCACCCGAAGTCTGTGCACTAACATTTCCCACCGAGGTGTGTATGTGCACTGATGCAGGATGGGGATGACAGCTGTGCCGTGAATATTAATGGCATCCTCAGAGCTCCCCATCGAGGTGTTCTCTTTGGAGTCAGGAGAGGGGGCCGCCCTGCAGGAGAATGGACATGTGGTCAGTGGGAGCGATGGGTCAGTCAGCAAGGCAATGAACACATGTTTGACAGGTCCTCTGGGTGGAATTGGTGGTTCCTCACCTCTGCAATGTCTGCCAGCCTTCACGTGGGTGACCGCTCTGCCCTCAGCCACACCGGTCACCTCCAGGGCACGCTCCGCAAAAGGTGGTGAAGATTCTTTAGCCTGGCTCCGCCAGTCATCGCCCTCTCCAACGTTTATGGGAGAGCTTTTCCTGAGGAGACACAAAGTGGGCATCGTTAGCCACATGCATGGTTCACAGTGGTAGGAGGGGGGGGTTTAAGCGGGTGGAGGGAGGGTTGGGAGTCGCATGGAGAGTTGGGGGTGGATGCTCCTGTGGGTGTGCACTGGTCTCTGAGGGGTGGTGAGGGGACAGTGTTGGTGTCTACTCACTATTGTTGTGAGCTGGCTGGGGTTGGCTGAGCAAGTGCAGCTTGTGCTGCTCGACCTTGTTCGCAGGGGGCAGGCGAGCGCGGTGCCGGCGAATCGGCTGGTGAGCCTTCATTTGCGATGAGAAGCCCATGGGGTCTCGTTAAATGGACCAATTTACCTTGAATTGCATTGCTGGCCTCGGTGGGAGAAGTGCCGGGAAGCTCACGGAAATTCCCGCTCGCGACCACACTCAAATCGTTCCGGAGAATCGTGTCCCATATAAATACATGCACTTGTTATAAAACTTAGAAATTAATTGACAGGATAGAAAATAAGGGATACTTGGAAGAACAATGCCAAGGTGGTGAAAGTACTGAGAGGTGTGTCCCAAGGTTTCATGATGGGCACACAAATATTTCTAATTTACATGAACAGCTTGCATGATACTAAATTGAGAAGGGCAGTTCAATTTTAGGGAGTTAACCTAGAAATTACAGAATCAGTCAAACAAAGTATGAGATTGTGCCAAATAATGATAGATTCAAAAGCCTTCAACTAAATCCAAACAAATGCAAAGTGTTGCACATCGGAAGGAAAAATGAGCAATATATATACTTTATGATATTGAAATAAATTAAGAATGAATTTGAAAGAAACCTTGGAGTCTTAGAAGACTCAACAGTGAACATGTTTCACACATACAGATTAGCAATCATCAATGAGGATGAAGCCCAGAGAGACATTAGCACATAAAATATTGTGGAGCTTGAAGCAGCCCAGCAATATTTAATTGAGGCCCAAACCCAAACATTGTTCACGTTGCACGGGCACAAAGAACTGGGCAGAGCAGCCGCACCATCAACTTCACACCTGTTTTAGCAGGAAGCCACAGTTCTCCCCCTTGAACTTTTAAGTGTCAAAAGGACTGGTCTGAGAGGCGATGTCTTAGAATTATCTCAGGTAGTAAAATGGTATGTAAAAGATTAACCTAAAATTTCAAATTAAACTGTGGAAGTATGTCAATGAACACATGCTCAAACTTCCGATTGGCAATTTTAGATCAATTTCAACCAGAGGGTGATGAATTCGGGGCAGCACGATAGCATGGTGGTTAGCATAAATGCTTCACAACTCCAGGGTCCCGGGGGGGTGGGGGGGGGGGGGAGAGG
The DNA here is from genome assembly GCF_902713615.1 of Scyliorhinus canicula. Lineage (NCBI taxonomy): Eukaryota > Metazoa > Chordata > Chondrichthyes > Carcharhiniformes > Scyliorhinidae > Scyliorhinus > Scyliorhinus canicula. The sequence continues at coordinate 47,477,660 of NC_052156.1, forward strand.
GGGTGGGGGGGGGGGGTTGTTGTTGGGTTACGGGTATAGGGTGGATACATGGGTTTGAGTAGGGTGATCATTGCTCGGCACAACATCGAGGGCCGAAGGGCCTGTTCTGTGCTGTTCTGTTCTATGTTCTAATCTGTGGAATTCATTGCCGGAGAAGGCTGTGGAGGCCAAGTCATTGAGTGTCTTTAAGACACAGCTAGAAAGGTTCTTGATTAATAAGGGGATCAAGAGTTATGGGAAGAAGGCAAGAGAATGGGGATGAGAAATATATCAGCCATGATTGAATGTCGGAGCAGACGTGATGTGCTAAATGGCCTAATTCTGCTCCGATGGTCTAATACAAAAGATTATTTTTCAAACAAGTAAGGATCAATGTTTACAATATGCTTCCCATTTGAAATGAGGCAAAAACCCTGGAATCATTTAATAAACAACTCGATACAGCAGTTGGAAGAGTGTAGGCGTGTTCCATGTGGATGACTTGAAATAGGCCAAATGACTCGCGTAGAAACTAAAAAGGTACAGCACAGAAGGTGACCATTTGGTCTGTGTTTTGGCCCGAAAAAAACTATTCAGCATAATCCCTCTTTCCAGCTCTTGATCTGCAGCACTTCAAATGCATATGCAAGTATTCTTCAAATTTGATAGGGATTTCAACTTCAACAATCCTTTCAGGAAGGGAGTTCCAGACACCCACCACATTCTGAGTGAAAAAGTTTCTCCTCAACCTTTTCCCCCCTCGGCCTTCTTCCATTTACTTTAAATGTTTGCTTCCCTGGTTATTGATCTCTCGCTGAGAGAAATGGGTTCTTCCTTTCCAGTCTGTGACAGCCCCTCATGATTTTCTACACATCAGTGAAACCACACCTCAGTCTCCTTCTGTAATTATCATTTGATCCATTTAATGATTATGTTTCAATGTTTATTTTGATTCTAGGTTTAATTTAATTTGCTGTCACCACTTGCCCACTTTATGTGATTCTGGAGCTGATTTTCAAACTTTGTTGCATATGTGCTGATGTGGTGGAGGTTGAGATCTTTTCTGTGCCTTATATCACTCTTGAATACTCGCAATGTTTAGCAGTGAAATTAGTGGCTGCATAATGGGGCATGTCTCAGATGATTGAAATTACAGACGCAATTAAAAGTAGTATTTTCACTCATTTCTCGCATGTGCATAAATGAGTGCCAGTAAACAGATGGTGGAACAGCAGAGAGCTGGAGACAATTGAAGATCTCTCATGAGGAACTGGAAATTGTAGTCTCCGTGTGCATCTCATTTCACACACCAGTGCCACTTTTTAGACAAAGCTTTAAAACATAGTGCTCTATGTTGTTGTGCTGCACCTAATTTCCGCCCATATCTGGCTGGTACTACTGGTTCGACACTTCAGTATTGAATATAAAAGTCGCAAGGGAGATTCATTTGCAGTGATTTTGCATCAGTTCCACATTAAATTATCTTGCCTGGAATGCAATGGGCAGATGCAGTCCACAGTATTTAATATTGACTGAAAATAAAATGCAAATAATACAGGGGCAAAATTGATTGAAGTGGAATACAGAAATGCTGAAGATCAAATCCTGTATTTGCAAAAGCTTAGGAAATAAGACAAATGTATGTCAGTTGAGGTCCAGGTGTATAGATTAATAAACGCTCACTGCCCTCTGTGGTTTTCCTTTTTTTTTAAGCATGCATTTTCTAAAATGTGTGGGCATATCCCGTGATAAATAATCATGGAAGTAAAACTGTTAACCGTGCACCTCGCAATCTCTCATTTCAGAATAAAAGGCTGTGTGGGTGATTGGTAATCACAAGAGAAATATCATTAGGCAGAACAGCACAACAGAAATAAAAATACACATGTTACATGTGAAATGTGTGAAAGCTGGATGGTTATTTCTGGTTTCTGGCTATTGTAATTTTATTTTATTTTTTGAAAATTTAAAGTATCCAATTATTTTCTTTCCCCAATTAAGGGGCAATTTGGCTAGGTCAATCCACCTATCATGCACATCCTTTTGGGTTGTGGGAGTGAGACCCACGCAGACACGGGGAGAATGTGTAAACCCCTGGCTATTGTAATTTTGAAGAGAAAAGCATCAGGAATTAACTAAGAAATAGGAGATCTCTCGAACAAAATTAAATGTAAAACATCTCCAGCATTTTAAAGTGGCATTATACTATAGGTGCTAAGAACAATATAAGGTTTGTGGGCCTAGGTTTTCCAGCTGACTGTAGAGGCCTGGGTAGAGAACTCAGGAGTTTTACCGACATCCATGATCAACTCTCAGTTAACACAAAGAAATCTATAGTTTAAAATATTTTCAGGATCTGCTTTTCCAACTTTCGCTTTTTTCTTTGCCAGTTATTCTAATCGAAGTGGCTGCAACTGGCTAATCTCTAATAGCACAGGTCTGGGTTATGAAAAATATTAGTCTTTTCAGTCGGAAAGGACATGCCTTAAATATGAGCTCATAAAAATATCCAAGATTGTCAAGGAGCAATTGCAATTAATGTTACAATCTCTCTGGCTGGATGAATTATTGGTTTCAATGAACTTTCTCATCCATAACTATCTTTTTCAGGAATTTCTTCAGAGCCACTCCCAGTCTGCCACTGTAACTTCACAAAATGTACAGTGGAAACTTCCCTTCCCATTATATGGAGTTTCCACCACACTTACAGCAAAGTTATGCCAATGGAGCAAGCTCAACTGCAAGAAGATACCTAGTCCTTGTGATCTTATAATGGTGTGCGCTTCAATGTCATTTGCACAGCAAAACACAACCATATCATTCACTTCTGTCAAGGATCCATCAAAGTTCTGGAATCGTGCCCTATTTTGGGGGACGACTAATTCAGATGGATTACTATTAGTAACAAACTTAATTTCTGTATTTATATCTCTTACCTCACAAGTAAATTGCATGAATTTCGTTTCATAGCACATCCCTTTTTGTGAGATACTTTTTGTGATCTAATTTTGCCATGGAAATAAGACTCAGTAGTATAAATTGAAAAACATATCCATTACCACTTTGTGCTGTTCACTTGAAAAGCCTGAAAAGTAGCAACTATCTTCTTCATGGCTTATTGCCAGTGGTAATGCATCAAAAATCAGAGTTTCTTGTGTAGTGTATTTACATGAACTATCCTGGACAAGAGCAGTATTCGTGTAGACACTATTTCATTAAACTTTCCAAATGTTGTGGGTCTTTGTGACTTTTCTAATCAAGATTTTTTTGCAGCTGTACCGAGTGTTGATGTGTCCTTATAATTTGATACTGCTGAAACCATTTGTGGATGGATTAAAATCAATTGGCGAATTGCCTTCAATACTAATTCATTTCAAGTAATACTCATTAGAGTAGCACTTTCCTATTTATGAGCACAATGGCTTGCACCTGAGTCTGTAACAGAATCTGAATGTAGAGAAGAAATTGATTTGCATGTTGAACAGACGCACATCGGGCAAACAGAAATTACTTGAATACGCTAGCCAGCTGTGTCTTTCATACAGTTGAGTCTCAGATCATTGAGTGTTGGACACTTCTACTGCTTCAATGATCAGATTGCCTCAGCCTGCCTTTTTCCTACTGTGTAATATCTTGCAGGCCTAACTGAACCCACATCATAAAGGATACAACTTAGCTGTAGTTGAACTGATGTTCATTGAGATTTAGCATTATTTTTCCGAATCATTTTTCACATTTTCCCTACTCCTCCCCTGAAAGCAGTACACCGGGATGGATCGATGAACACCAGCAATTTACCGGTGATTATCTTTCACATGTACACCTTTTCAGGGAATATTTGGGCACCAAACATAGAAGACATCATAGCTACTGCTGAACCTGTCTTTTCCTGGCCGACAGACACATGCGTTTTCGAGCACAAGCCAGGGAGCTCATTCGTTCCGAATCATTGAGCATTAAGCATCTCTTCAGAAAGTGGTCTGATCTCTTGATAGTTATGAATAGTTTAAGCATCCTCCTTTTCCTACTATATAATGCATTCTGGGTGGAGTGAGGTTGGAATCTGTTTAGGTCATAAAGCCCAGGTTAATGAGGCGTGACTTTAATCCATTCCACTCAATTCTCAGCCCCACCATTTTGGAAATATAGCCAAGAGAAAGTAAGTAATTCCATTCAGTCAGGAAAAAGATCTAAAGAGGAATGGTTGTGCAGCTGGAGTGCTGTGAGTAATTGAAGGGTGGAAGTGGTGAAGGCCAGGGGCAGATCGGTCAGAGAGTACTCTACCTAGGCCCACACCTCCACCCCATCCCCACCCAACTTTTGGACAGTAAGGGGCAATTTAGTGTGATCAATCAACCTAACCCGCACATCGTTCTCGTTTGGTTGCTGGAACTATATGGTCTTGCAGATCATCAAAGGAGAGAAATTGGAGAGTGACACATGCTAAAAAATATTATGCCTCTTAAAAGAATATTTTAAAATGAAGCAAACTTCACCAATAATAGTGGAGGAGTAAGACATACATTTTACAAGTTATTTTCTGCACCAAACTAGGTGTGGAATACTAAATGAAGCGATAGAGGCTGGCATTCTCTGGCCATTGGGATTTGCTTTTCCTGCTGGCAGCGCTGCCCTGTCCCTGGGTTTCCCGGCAGTGTAGGGTGGCTGCAATGGGAAATCCCATTTACAAGGTCGGCAGGCAGAACAATGGCACAGTGGCTAGCATTGCTGCCTCACAGTTCCAGGGTCCTGGGTTCAATTCCTCGGGTGACTGTGTGGAGTTTGCACTTTCTCCCCGTGTGTGGTTTTCCTCCGGGTGCTCCGGTTTCCTCCCACAGTCCAAAGATGTGCCGGTCAGGTTGATTGGCCATGCTAAATTGCCCCTTTGTGTCAAAAAGGTTAGGTGGGGTTACTGGGTGTTAGACGTTTAGCTGCTGTTGTATTAAAAAGTCAAAGGTTCTGCTCCTTTTCCACAAACACCTTTAATTTACTTCAACAGACTCTGCACAAAACCATCACATCACCTGACACAAAGACCACCTGAAGCCCCTTTACATATCAGTGTCAATTATTGGACACTTAAAATAAATGAGACAACTAATTGGACTGTCTCTTAACCCTTTACTTAACACTGGGTTGCGGGGATAGGGTGGAGGTGTGGGCTTAAGTAGGGTGCTCTTTCCAAGGGCCAGTGCAGAATCAATGGGCCAAAAGACCTCCTTCTGCACTGTAAATTCTATTATAAGCGGCGGGAGTAAAAAATCCCGCCACCAGAAAAAGGTGCCGAGAAACACGTGGCTGGGGCACCGGAGAATCCAGCCAAGAGAATGTGTTTTAATTTAGTAATGTCAGTTGGTATACCATATGAGCAGGGTCTAATATATTCCCAAATAAGAAAAATAAATAGCAATTAATGGTTCTTGCTATTTCAGGGAGGAAGCACAAGGTCGTAATATAAAAGCAAAATGCTGTGGATGCTGGAATTCTGAAATAAAACAGGAAATGCGAGACATGCACAGCAAATCAGGCAGTATCTGTGGAGTGAGAAGCATATTTAATGGGCGGAATTCTCCAGCCGCGCTCGCCTGATGACCGGAGAATCCCACCCGAGCTCAATGGACGTCTCCATTGCCCACGTCTCGCCCTTGGCGACCTTGCGGTGGGCAGGGTGGAAGAATCCAGCCGAATGTTTACGGTCAATAGACTTCTCTCAGTACTGGAAAAAGTCAGAAATGTAATAGGGGGCGGGCTTCTGTGATCCTGAGGCTAAGTGTTGACACCGTCGGAAACGCTGTCGCGTTTCTCGACGGCATCAACATGGCCTCAAGATCAACAATCTTGGCCCCTACAGGGGGCCAGCACGGCACCGGAGTAGTTCACACCGCTCCAGCTGCCGATCCCGGTGTCAAATGGGCGCCGCGGGATCGGCGCATGCACAGTGGCAATGGCGCCAACGGCGCATGCGCAGTGGCTTCCTTCAATGCGCCAGCCCCGACGCAACATGGCGCAGGACTACAGGGGTCAGCGCAGAAGAAAGGAGGCTGCCAGCCAGAGAGGCCGGCCCGCTGATCGGTGGACACCGATCGCGGGCCAGGCCACATTGGATGCTCACCCCAGGGTTGGACCCCCCCCCCACAGACCGCCCCCCCCGACCCCTTCTACGCCGAGTTCCCGCCGGCTGAGAGCAGGTGTGGACAGCGCCGGCGGAAGTCGCCATTTTTACGACGGCCGCTCGGCCCATTCCAGGCCCAACCACGCCGGCGCCAATGGTGCTGATTCTCCGCTCTGCGGGGAATCGCATACCGGCATCAGGGCAGCGTGGCGTGATTCGCGCCAGTCACGGGGATTCTCCGGCCCGGCCCCGGGCTGAGAGAATCCCGCCCAGGATTTAAGCAGATGTGGAAAAGAACAAAAAGGAAGGACTGTGATGTGGTAAACCACTGTTACACGTGTATTAGGTGATGTAAGGTAGGACCTGTACTACAGGTTCGCTAGTAGTCCCTTCCTGCTGACTCCGCCCAGTAGGCGGAGTATAAATATGCGTGTCCTCCATTCAGCAGCCATTTCGCCAGCTGCTGTGGGAGGCCACACATCGTGGAGCCTCAGTTGTATCCAACTCTAGTCTTTGTTCAATTGATCGTGCATCAATTTATTGCTCTAAGATTTTCTAAAAGGTGAACCTCCGAAACAAACCAGATCGCCTGCAGCTGGATCCGCAATCAAGCGATGCCAAAAAGGACTTTAATCACTGGCTAGCTTGCTTCGAGGCGTATATCAACTTAGCGACCACCCCTATTCCGAAGGCTCAGAAGATACAGATCCTGTACTCAAGGTTCTGCTCCAACGTGTTTCCGCTGATCCAGGATGCCCCGAACTACGCCGCACCATGGCGTTCCTCAAAGAAAACAACTCCCTGGTGAGTCCATAGAAGACTTCTGGTGGGCTCTAATCCCACTCGTCCGGGACTGTGACTGTCGGGCTGTTACGGCCACCAAACATTCCAACCTTCTTATGCGGGACGCGTTCGTAACGGGGATTGGGTCGGACCTCATATACCAAAGACTGTTAGAAGGGTCCACGCTCGACCTAGCTGAAACAAAGAAGCTAGCACTCTCCATGACGGTCGCCTCACGTATCATCCAGGCCTACCCCACCAGCTGCGCGGCCCACCCCTCCTACCCCTCATGGACCCCTCAGACGGCAGCCCCAGCGGGGGCCTTACCCAGCCAGTACGCCTGCACCACACGCCAGCCTGCGCATCCCGGGGGTCCCCGATGTTACTTCTGTGGCTAGCAGAAGCACCCTCGTCAACACTGCCCGGCCCACGCTGCCCTTTGCAAGGCCTGTGGCAAAAATGGGCACTTCGCCATGGTGTGCCAGGCATGCGCAGTCGCCGCTATCGCACCCACCCCTCTAGTCTGCACACAATGGGCGCCGCCATCTTCATCTCCCCGGACCACGCGTGGCCAGTGGGCGCCGCCATCTTCACCTCCCTGGACCACGCGTGGCCAGTGGGCGCCGCCATCTTCACCCCTGGGGCCACGCGCGGCCAGTAGGCGCCGCCATCTTCACCCCCCGGGGCCACGCGCGGCCAGTAGGCACCGCCATCTTCTCCCCCCAGTCCACGTGTGGCCCATGGGTGCCGCCATCTTGTTTAACCCCCGCAATATGCGGCCCACAGGCGCCGCCATTTTGTCCTCACAGGAACTTCAGGCGCCACCATCTTGTCTCCCCCACGGGACATGGACACCGACAGCATTCCAGGACCTGGGCCCCCCAGGCTCCCCATCATCCGACGTCAGCGACGACCGACCACGACTCGCCTCAGTGACGATCGACCAGTCTAGTCCGCACAACCTGGCAACCGCATCGACCAGTGTGAAAATCAACGGCCACGTGACCTCTTGCCTGCTGGACTCTGGGAGCACCGAAAGCTTCATACACCCGAATACGGTAAGGCCCTGCTCCCTTGCGGTACACCCCACCAACCAAAGAATTTCCCTGGCCTCCGGATCCCATTCTGTCATGATCCGGGAGTTCTGCGCGCTTACACTCACGGTCCAGAGTGTAGAATTCAGCAGCTTCCGCCTCTATGTCCTCTCTTGCCTCTGCGCTGCTCTGCTCCGAGGCCTGGACTTCCAGTGCAATCTCCAGAGCCTAACCCTCAAACTCGGCAGGCCCCTACCACCCCTCACTGTGTGCGGCCTCGCGACCCGAAAGGTCGCTCCGCCTTCCCTCTTCGCCAATTGATGCGCTATCAATTGCACTTAAAGACTCGAATCAGTACAAGAGAGGCTTTATTACCGTGAGATGTTTATCCTTCGACTGCAGCTGGTAGAATGGCAGCTCAGGAGAACTCATACATATTTATACTGCTCCCTGTGGGCGGAGCTAGCCGGCAGGGGCTACCGACAAACCTGTAATACAGGTACTGCTGTACATCCCCTAATACAGGCACACACATAATTGCACAGTGGTGGATCACCACACCAATCTAACCCTGGATTGCATACCCATCGCCACCAGGAGCAGACGGTACAGCACCCAGGACAGAACCTTCATCAGGTCCGAGGTCCAGCGGCTGCTTCGGGAGGGCGTTATCTAGGGCAGCAACAGCCCCTGGAAAGGCCAAGTGGTAGTCGTTAAAACTGGGGAGAAACACAGAATGGTCATGGACTATAGCCAGACCATCAATTGGTATACGCAGCTCGACGCGTACCCCCTCCCACGCATATCTGATATGGTCAATCAGATGGTACAGTACCGGGTCTTCCCAACGGTAGACCTTAAATCTGCCTACCACCAGCTCCCCATTCGTAAATTGGACGGTCCATACACCGCTTTCGAGGCGGACGATCGTCTCTACCACTTCCTCAGAGTTCCCTTCGGCGTCACTAACGGGGTCTCGGTCTTCCAAAGGGCCATGGACCGAATGGTCGACCGGTACGGTTTGCGGGCCACCTTCCCGTACCTAGACAACGTCACCATCTGCCGCCACGATCAGCAGAACCAGGACGCCAACCTTGCCAATTGTCTCCACACCGCCACTCTCCTCAACCTCACCTACAACAAGAAGAAGTGCGTGTTTAGCACGATCCGCTTAGCCATCCTCGGCTACGTGGTCCAGGACAGAGTTCTGGGGCCTGATCCCGACCGCATGCGCCCCCTCATGGAGCGCCCGTCCCCCACTGCCCCAAGGCTCTCAAACGCTGCCTGGGGTTCTTCTCGTACTATGCCCAGTGGGTCCCAAACTATGCGGACAAGGCCTGCCCACTCATTCAGTCCATCTACTTTCCCCTGACGGCCGAGGCGCAACAGGCCTTCGCCCGTATCAGAGCCTATATAGCCAAGGCCGGGTTGCATGCTGTAGACGAGACACTGCCCTTTCAATTAGAGATCGACGCATTGGACGTCGCCCTTGCCGCCACCCTCAACCAGGCAGGCAGACCCGTGGCATTCTTTTCCCGCACCTTTCATGCCTCAGAAATTCGGCACTCATCTGTCGAAAAAGAAGCCCAAGCTATCGTTGAAGCTGTGTGGCACTGGAAACATTACCTGGCCGGCAGAAAGGGATGGTATGGAGGGCCTTCCAACTGGCCCTACAGTCCAGGAACCTCCCACCCTCTCGCTGGCAGGAGGTCCTCCCTGATGCACTCCACTCCATTCGGTCACTGCTGTGCACCACTACTAACAACACACCCCATGAACGTCTTTTTGCCTTCCCCAGGAAGTCCACATCCGGGGTGTCGCTCCCGACTTGGCTCGCAGCTCCAGGACCAGTCCTGCTCCTTGGGCACGTCCGACTCCACAAGGCGGACCCGCTGGTGGAAAGGGTGCAGTTGTTCAAGCCAACCCCAGTTTGCCTACGTGGCGTACCCTGACTGCCGCCAAGATACTGTCTCCCTCAGGGACCTGGCACCAGCAGGTTCCACACACACACACCTCCTCGGCCCGGCGCCACCCTCGCCTCCCCCGGCGCTCCCAGCATTAACCCCACCAGGACCATCCGTCCTTCCCCTGCCCACGCTCGAGGATGAAGAGGATTTCGGCACGCTCCCGGAGTCACCGAACATCAGGCCAACACCGATATCGCTGTGACCGCTACATCGATCCCAGCGGAACAACAAGGCACTGGACCGGTTAAATCTCTAACTAGCACCAGACTTTAAAAGACATTTTTTTTCTGATCAAATACCGTAAATATAAATTCATTGCTGTATATAATTCTCCACCACCCCCGCCGGACTCAATTTTAACAGGGCGTGAATGTGGTAAACCACTGTTACACCTGTATTAGGTGATGTAAGGTAGGACCTGTACTACAGGTTCGCGGTAGTCCCTGCCTGCTGGCTCCGCCCAGTAGGCGGAGTATAAATATGCGTGTCCTCCATTCAGCAGCTATTTCGCCAGCTGCTGTGGGAGGCCACACATCTTAGAGCGATAAAGCCTCAGTTGTATCCAACTCTAGTCTTTGTTCAATTGATCGTACATCATGTGACAGGGCAGAAAATATATTAAATAAGAAAAAAAAACGTGGTTCAGAGCCAAAGGGAGTGGTGATGGGACAAGGCAATAAGCAGAAGATGTGTCTTGAGGGAGTGAGAATGGCATAATGATGAACAGTAGCCATTTGAAAGCAAAATCAAGAGAAGGGAAAAGAAGCAGAGAAAAGTAAACCAAATGGGGCAAAGATTACAGTCTGAAATTGCTGAACTCAAGTTTGAGGATAAATTAGGCACTCTAAAACCGTGAGCAGGCTGAGCATCTTATTTTCTGGCCTCATACAACAATGACTGTGATAACCTGCATGGAACACAAGGGGCGGGGTCAATTGTTTTCCCCGTGTGGCTTGAAAGGTATGGGCTCCCCTGTTAACTACAGGGCTGATACCATGTTGTATAATAGGTCGACCAGATAGGAACCAACTGACAGAGATTGAGAGGACCCGATGACATTCAACCAGACCCCTTTGTAAATAGTCCGTATTATAAATAAACGTCTTCTTTGCGTTACTCATCTGACTTTCCTTGCCTTTATTAAACTGGCAACCAGGATTATCTGGAACTGTCGACGTGCTGTTCTGCTGTCTAAGCCATTTCTCTGTGTCTTTGCTACTCCTGAGACTAAGGTATGGTGTTAAGTTCTTCACTATGCCTTTGTTGGTCAATTAGATGCTTTTGATCCTACTGTTCAATCCTGGAATCAGTACGCAGAACGCCTGCAAAACTTTTTCTGCGCCAACAACATAGCCAAAAACAAGCTCCAGACTGTGATCCTATTTTCGCCCTGCAGAGTGCACAAGCGGCATAATTTGGGGCCTCACGTTTCTGGTGACACCGGACACGGTAACATTTGACCAGCTCATAATGCTGGTGCAGAATCGTTTCAACCCAACACCATCCATCATTGCGCAATGGTACAGATTCAATAAGATGGAAAGGTCAGAAGGGAAATCAGTTGCTGCGTTTGTTTCCTGTTTGTGAAAAAATCACTGAATATTACAAGTGTGAGTTGTGTTGGCAGATATCTTTGAGACCCCTTGGTTTGCGGTATTAACAATCTCAATATACAAAAAAGGCTTCTAGAAGAAGGTTCCCTAACATTCCAGCAGGTTTTGCAAATTTCTCTTTCACTGGAAAGTGCCGTTAAAGGCATGCAGGAACTTCACCGCCCCCTCACTACTTTTCAGTGACTAGAACGGACACCCATGATGCAGTAGGCCCTCAGTCTCGAAGTCCTAGACCATGGCGCATGCCCCCTTCATGTTCAGGAGGGGTTGACTCCGCTCCCCCGTGAGAAACGTAGATGTCGGAGTCGCCGAGGCGGCCAGCAGGCTGAGGGACAATGCCCTGATCACCCAGGATGGGGTAGGTGCAGCTCCGTGCTAGGGCCCTACATTTAGATGACCTTGAAGAAGCTGAAGATGAATCAGAAACGTCACTGAACTATGTGACTTCTCCCCTTGCCCATGGCTTCGGTGGATCCGCCCTACAGCCGACGGAATTGCTGCAGTCCGAAATTTCATGAACACTGACTGTGATGGCTGCTTGCCTCCACAAGTGGATGCAGTATGATCCTGTGCTGGTTAAGGTGCAACATTTGGTTTTGTCCAGTGGCTCACGATGACACCTTCCAGTGCAGTTAATGGCTTTTTCTACTAAAATGTCAGAGCTGACTGTCAAGGACTGTATCCTCTTGTGGGGCATGAGAGTCGTCATCCCTGTGAAAGGCCAGACCTTCTTTTATTCAGGCATGGGATGCGGGTAGGGCTGGTTAGGCCAGCATTTATTGGCCATCGCTAGTTGCCCTTCAGAAGGTGGTGATGAGTTGCCTTTTGAATCGTTGCAGTCCTTGAGGTGTAGGTATACCCATTGTGCCTTTAGGGAGGGAGTTCCAGGATGTTGCCCCAGCAACAGTGAAGGAGCGGCAATATATTTCCAAGTCAAGATGGTGAGTGACTTCGAGGGGAACCTCCAGGTGGTGGGGTTCCGAGGCACCTGTTGCTCTTGTCCTTCTAGATGGCAGTGGTCGTGGGTTTGGGAGATGTTGTCTAGGAACCTTGGTGAGTTACTGCAGTGCACCTTGTACACATGGCTGCCAATTTTTGTCGGTGGTGGAGGGTTTGAATGTTTGTGGAAGGAGGAGCAATTAAGCAGGCTACTTTGTCCTGGATGGTGTCGAGCTTCTTGAATGTTGGAGCTGCGCTCATCCAGGCAAGTGGAGAGTATTCTATTACACTCCTGACTTGTGCCTTGTAGATGGTGGACAAGCTTTGGGGGGGTCAGGAGGTGAATTACTCACCATAGATTTCCTGACTTTCGATCTGCCGTGGTAGCCACAGATTTATATGGCTCGTCCAGTTCAATTTATGATCAATGGTAACCCCCCCCCCGGATGTAGATTGTGGGGGATTCAGCGATGGTCATGCCATTGAATGTCAAGGGGTGGTGGTTAGATCCTCTCCAGGAGATGGTCACTGCCTGGCACTTGTGTGGCGTGAATGTGACTTGCCACTTGTCAGCTCAAGCCAGGATATTGTCCAGGTCTGCTGCATTTAGACAAGGACTGATTCCTTATCTGAGGAGTCGTGAATGCTGCTGAACATTGTGCAGTCATCCGCAGACATCCCTGTTACATTACTAAATTGTAATATAAATATTACTCTTTTGTCTTGCCGAGTTGTCTTGAATTCTGATGAGAAAGTCAAAGTCTTCCAGATGATGACAAAATGTTTAATGAGTAATATATAATAAACAAGTGAGTTCTTTCACTTCAATACTAAACTAGCAAAACAAATAAGTTGATACTAAATTAACAATTATAATACACTGCATTCTGATCTAATAACGTCTTCGCTCTAGCTGCTCTCTACCCACACTAACTCACACACACTAAAAAAGAGTGGGAAACTCCTTTTTATAGGTCCTGTTAGTGTTGCTATCTAGTGATCATTTGTCTATACATGCTCTACATTAACTGAATATGTATTAACACATACAGAGATCACTGCTTCCCCATTCCTGACCTTATGATGGAAGGGAGGTCATTGATGAAGCAGCTGAAGATGGTTCGGCCTAGTTGGTTCTGAAAGGCCTTCAAGCACATCCAGATGGCTCCAAGATGAGAATGCTGGCCAGGAGTTATGTCTGGCGGCTGGGAATTGAAGCGGACCTTGAGCTGGTAACCCAGTGCTGCCTGGTTGTCAAGCCAATCAGAAGCTTCAGGCTGCGGCTCCTCTGCCTCCATGGGAGTGGCAGGACACGCTTGGGCTCGTGTTCAAGTGGATTCCGCTGGCACGTTTTTAGGCTCAATGTTTCTCATCATTCAAAGTGGCCGAAGGTCCACAAAATGGCGTCTATCACCTTCCACACAACCATCGAATAGTTGCGCACCTCTTTTTCGGCCCACGGATTTCCAGAAGTGCTCATCACCGACAACAAGGCCTCATTTACCAGTGACGAGTTTGCTGCCTTTATGAAGGTGTCTGGCACCTACCATGTTCGCAACACACCTTATAACCCAACGTCATATGGATTGGTGGAATGCGTCATACAGACGGTAAAGTAAGGCCTGAAGAAACAAACCACACGTTCAATGGATACCAGGCTGGCATGCTTTCTACTCTCATGTCGGACCACTCCTCATGCTGTCATGGGGTAGCTCGGCCAAATATGTTGATGGCTCGCCGACTGTGAACTCAGTTAAGTTTGTTGCTTCCCGACATTGGCGCACAAGTGCACGGCATAAAAGATTTACAAGGGCGATGCCTAACTGGGCATTGCCTTCTGCGATGCTTCGCACCTGATGAGGCAGTCCGTAACTTTGGTGAAGGTCATCGCTGGCTTCCAGGGGTCGTCGTCTGCCAAACCGGTCCTGTTTCGTACCAGTTCCGTGTTTGAAGTCAGCTCTTATCTGGATCACCTCTGTGCCTGGCGATCCGCTGCTCAAGAAGCTCCTTGGGGGAGCTCTACCCCGGTCCGGCCCACTGCTTGGGAGGTTCCTCAGGGAAACTCCATTCAGGTCCTGCCAATTAAACCGGTTCCGAAGCCAGCGCGCCCGGCCACATCGTCTTTTTCCCATGATGCCTGATGTCTTGTCATCTGATTCCAATATGGAGACACGGACCTCTGGGGTCTCTGACTCGGACATCGTCATTCAGCGCCTTCGGATGGTTGTCCGCCCAGACGGTCCAGCCTTTAGCGTCGTTCTCTGATTCGATATACACAGTCTGATCCGGACCAACTGCCCGGCAACAATGTGCCGAAACAAAAACATCTGTGTCATCTGCCAGGACTGTGCCAGTTTCTTCTCCTCGTCATCAGTGTTTTTAACTTCTTCATCGTCTACACCACGTCTTCATCCTCCTCACCATTCCCTTTGGAGGTCTTCGGACTTGGGGAGGGAGGGGGAGGGGGTGATAACCTGCACAGAACACATGAAGTGGGGTTGGTTGTTTTCCCCGTGTAACTCGGGGAGTATGAGCTCCCCCGCTAACCGGGGAGTGATACTATTTATGGAAGGTCGGCCAGATAGGAATCAACCGACAGAAAGAGACGACCAGGTGAGGTTCTACTGGGTCCCTTGGTAAATAGTCCGAATTATAAATAAACGTCTTCTTTGTGTTACTCATCACTCTCCTCGCCTTTATTAAAGACAGCATAAGCCAAAAGTGTAGCAATAGGGCACTCTTGTGTTGTGAACTGGGTATTGCATATTTCATTTGCTCTTCTCCAATCTTTCAGCTGGTATGAATAAAAAATTCTAAACCATATGGCATGTGAATTTTGGACTGTTTTGTCTTTGACATCCCATTCTTTCCAAACAATTAACTGCAAAAACTCAGTGATGCTCCCAATTCTTTCCTCACTCAGCGGTTCATCAGCAGACCTACAAATCAAACTAAATAGCCTCCTCAGCCTCAAGTATATTGTGAGCAAACACCTCACAAGAATGGAATTTCTGCCATCATAACAGGTTTGGGGCTGGATTCTCCGTTCCTGGGGCTAAGTGCCGAAGCCAACAGAGGATCCGTGGTGTTTCACTATGGGAAGATCGGCGCGAAAGCCTCACCGATTCTGGTACCGGTGAGGGGCTAGCACCGGCACCATGTGAAATACTCGCGGAACGTGCAGAAAATGTTTGGCGAATCGCCGGGTCCCGTGCCGCACACGCGCATGGCTGACAAGCTGCAGCCATGTGTATGCCTACAACCCCCAGACATGCACCGGTCGCGCTGGAAAAATGGCGTCGTCTATGCTGGACCTCGTACCCGCCCACCCCGACAAACAGCCCACCTCTGGCCAACCCCCATCATTCTCCCAGCCTTGGCAAAATGCCCCCGGCCAGCGGCACGGATTTCAGCCGAGTGTGGTGGAGCTAAACACCATCTGCACGCCCTCTCTCTCTCCTTGGCGGCTGGCATGCCAGGCCCCTGACTGCTGGGACCACATGTGGCCCACGCCATCGGGAACGCAGCCCACCAGAGGCAGAGCATCGCAGGTGGGCCAGTTAAGGGGAGACCATCGGTATTACGACTGCGCACGGCGCATGTCCCGATGATGCTGATTTGGAGCGGGCGGAACATCGTGACCCCGCGTCAAACCGGTGCCGAGTTGATTCTGCCGTCGGGAGCCATTCTATGCCCAATCGCAGTTCCCAAATTCGACGTCAGGCTACGGAGGATCCCGTCCATAATATTTTTTGGTCTTCTGCGACAAAATATCAAATGTTTAATGTCCTCAGTCATTATGAAAAACAGTTAGGATAACTGGCTAATTAAAATAGGATGAGAGTAGGTTCAACTGGAGCACTGTCATCAGCGTAACCACTGGCAGGCTGCTTTAACTCAGTTGGCTAGACAGCTGCTTTGTGATACAGAGCAAGACCAACAGAGAAAGTTCAATTCCTGTACTGGCTGAGGTTATTCATGAAGGCCTACCCTCTCAACCTTGCCTCTCACCTGAGGTGTACTGAAACTCAGGTTAAGATCACCACCAGATAGCTCTCCCCCTCAAAGGGGAAAGATCATTTGGGAGTATGGTGACGTTACCTTACTAACCACCAGCATTGACTTAGTTTTGTTCTGCATTCTCTGTGTAATCTCTTTCAGTCACTGTAGGTTTCAAACCTGTGCAAATTGAGGGTGAGGGAGAGAGCGAGGGGAAATCCATTTTATTTTAAAACATAGCACACATTCCCAGATCCTTTCCATGAAATATAAGAGCAACAATCTGAAAACTTGCCAAATGGAAATTGAGATGCTCCGTGAACCAGGATCTACCAACTTCCATTGTTGAGATTACCAACCCAAGGGTCCAGCTATAAGCCAAGGCCAAGACTTTAACAATATTGACAAGAACTATTTTAGTTTCAGAGTCAACTTTCTCCACAAGGGGAACTAGACATTGTTGTGAAAGTACCCTGAGATCTTGGAGGTAATCAACTTCACAAGACCAAATTTTCAGAATCCAAGTACAGACTCAGGGATACAAAATCAAGAAAAATTTTATGCGCTTTTCTCACTACCTTAACATGCTTCAGACGATGGTGTAGTGGTATTGTCACTGGACTAGTGATCCAGGTTCAAATCCTGCCACTGTAGATGGTGAAATTTGATTTCAGTAAAAATCTGGAATTAAAAGCCTAATGGTGACCATGAGTCAATTGTAGTAGAAACCCATCTGGTTCACTGACGTCCTTTAGGGAAGGAAATCTGCTGTCCTTACCTGGTCTGGCCTACCTGTGACTCCAGAGTCACAGCAATGTGGTTGACTCTTAACTGCCCCCTCAAGGGTAGTTAGGGATGTGCATATTGATGGCACAACCTGCAATGTCCACATTCCATGAACAATAAAGAAAACATTGTTATTGCAGTAATTTCTGAATTTCTTTATTAGCTTTAGTACATAAGCTGTTATTATGTCATTATTGTGCTAAAAATGGATTGAGCAAACTCACAGTTATCCATTACTCCTGTTATGCACCATTAATGAGCTAGATGCAATTTCCTTGATCTTTTTACCAGCTTTGTTGATTAGCCTGCTCAATCCCTGTAGGCATAGGCATGCATCTCAGGAACTTGCTGCTTTTATGCCGCTAATCCTCTCAAAGAACGTTAAACCCATATAAAACAGGTTGTCAGGCTATGAGAGTTCCTTGCAGAGTCTCACCTAGATTCAAAGCTGTACTCTGGACATAACAGGAATTAGTGTCGATGCCAGGTAATGTTCTAAAATTGAACATCAAATAATAATTATATTGTCAATTATAACTGATTTTATAAAAGAAGAAGAAAGAAGAAAAGATAAAATTGCTAAGATGAGAAAGCACTTTGTCTATGTATCAGAAGAGGAGCAGACAAGTATTTTAGAGCAAAAACAATAACCCCAAATTAGTCTGTTACATGACAGGACCCTAAATGGTTAAAATTTCCCCTTGGCACATACATTAACAAGTCTCTGAATAACTTTACATGAGGGTGGACTGGTCGATCAGTCACTCAGATGTCCGTACTTCTGTAGTCTTCAATTGTTAACCAGTCCACTCCCACGACAGCAGCAAATCCTGGAAGGAGTTCCTCTTTATGCCAAATTTCTGGCTCATTCCAGACGTTCAAGGCTTTGTTAAGACTTTCCCAAAATATGGTCTTAAGAACCATGAGTCTTTATTACCCTTTCTCACAGACTTCACAAAGTCTGCAGACATCACAGAACTCGGGCTGTTTACACATCTTGTGTCTCTCACATGTAAGCTGTCCCTCAGTCAATTCCCATCTCATTGACCATCCCACGGTAAGGCCATTCATCATTGTCTTGGGTTGTAGTTCAAGGGTCATCAGCGACAATACAATAAGAAGAGTTCCTCTTTTTAAACAATGGAAAAACAGCTTCTGCAGTAGTGCATCCAGTAAAAAAAACAATTTTCAGTTGGGTGCCGGTGCCCCTTCAAATCTCAGCTTCCCTCACAGAAATGCAATCCATGTCCTTTAGCACTTCTGCTGCATAACTTTCACCTCCTTGCCTTTTCCCGCCATCTGCACATGTCCTGTTGCCGTCTGGCAGTAGAGGGGCTGATGGAGGGATCTTTACACGTGAGTCTCCCTCTTGGGGACCTGGGATTGAGCGTGTTACATGCAGCATTTCCAAACAACCACAGATTGCATTGGTTCCAGGCTCCCAAACACAAGTATCCTTTGTGGTCTCCAGGGAATCTTAAACACGAGAGGTCCCATGCCTCAGAAGGTGCCATAAACATGAATGTTAGCCCCCACACCGCCAATGCATCTGGGGGCATTTCTCCTAATATCTAGGGGACTACTTGACCCTTTGATGTATTCATTCAATTTTAACCCTCTGAGGGCTGTCAAGGCTCTGTAGATTTGGCATCCTGATTGGGCCAGCAGCATCAAGAGCCCATTTCACCATCCTTATTAAAAGGACGAGCTCAGAGGTGGCTTTCAGGAATATCACTCAGCCAGTTTTGCTGCCATCAAATGTGTGCTCAGGAAACCTATTCGGTCCCAAAATGGGAACACTAAAGCCTGCAAAAAATTCCTGCCCAATCTGTTTGCGAAGAAATGTAGCTGGGTTGAGTCAGCGGGGAAAGCTTTGACAGATGAAGTATAATGGGGGAAAACGTGGTTATTCACTTTGATGGCAAGAGGACTGGCACGATGGCACAGTGCTGCCTCATAGTGCCAGAAACACAGGTTCAATTCCAACCTTGGGTGACTGTCTGTGTCGAGTTTGTACATTCTGCGTGGGTTTTCTCCGGGTGCTCTGGTTTCCTCCCACAGTCCAAAGATGTGATGGTGAGATGGATTGGCCATGCTAAATTGACCTTTAGTGTCCAAAGGTTAAGTGCGGTTATGGGGATAGGACAGGGGAGCAGGCCTGCGTAGGGTGTTCTTTAAGATGCTGGAGATAAGCATGAAACTTCTTGAAGAAGGATTTGACAGATGTGCTGGCCTTGGAAAGGGTCCAGAGGAGGTTCACAAGAATGATCCCTCGAATGAACAACTTGTCGTATGAGGAACGGTTGAGAACTCTGGGTCTGTACTCGTTGGAGTTTAGAAGGATGAGTGGGGGATCTTATTGAAACTTACAGGCGACTGGGAGGCCTGGATAGAGTGGGCATGGAGAGGATGTTTCCACTTGTAGGAAAAACTAGAACCAGAGGACACAATCTCAATATAAAGGGACGATCCTTTAAAACAGAGATGAGGAGGAATTTCTTCAGCCAGAGGTTGGTGAATCTGTGGAACTCTTTGCCACAGAAGGCTGCGGAGGCCAAATCACTGAGTGTCTTTAAGACAGACATAGATAGGTTCTTCATTAATAAGGGGATCAGGGGGGCCCATGTAGTCATTTGACCTTGCTCCGTCAAGAGTTAAAATCTATGACAATAAGAAAGATTTAATCCTTGAAAACAAAAGAATCCATCCCGAGACGGTCCCATGGCTGGAATGGGAATGAGGACACCATCAGTGCTTACTTGTGGTTTTGTCTATGGATGGCACAAGTAGTATAATTGGAAATCATGTTTTAAATAGCTTTGGAAATACCTGGCTACCGGACTAAATTACAGACCTTATGCCTGTATTGGGGTCACTCGTGTAACCGTTGGAGAATGTCTAGCCTGAGGAACCTGGGAATGACAATTAAGCCTTCACAGACTACTAAATCATCCAATATATTAAGGTGACGATGCTGTGCAAAGTACAGCTTCAGAATGCAATTTCTAGGAACGTACGCATGCCATCCAAAACACAACAATCCGATAATTGCATATTCAGCATCTGCTTTCTGGGCTGCTCAAATTTCTTCTAGATTCTGCAGGGTCACTGGAAGGAACTTGATGGGCAGGGAGACATAAAATGTACATTGTTATGTGCAGATTTACCCACAGGAATGCATGACAAAGCATCAGCTCCGGTTTGGTCTTTACCTTGGACTCTGTTGTAGAGTCAAGTCTTGTTAGATGTAATTGAACTTCTAAATTTTTAATCATAGAATCATTGAATTTACAGTGTGAAGGAGGGCATTCAGCCCATCAAGTCTGCACCGGCCCTTTCAAAGAGCACCCTACTCAAGCCCACGTGTCTACCCTATCCCCGTAACACAGTAACCCCCACCTAATCTTTTATGGACACAAAGGGCAATTTAGCATGGCCAATCCACCTAACCCGCACATCTTTGGACTGTTGGAGGAAACCAGTACACCGAGAGAAAACCCACGCAGACGCGGGGAGAACGTGCAGACGCCGCACAGACAGTAACCCAGCCGAGAATCGAACCTGGGACCCTGGAGCTGTGAAGCAACTGTGCTAACCACTATGCTACCATGCTGCACAAGGAATGGTAGCCGTGTTAAGTTTTTGCTGTTAAGCTGGATGACGAATAGTTTATGATCCATCTGGATTGTAAAACGAGTCTCAGGACAGATTTCAGAAAACATTTCGCAAGCCTATGTTACTTCCAGGGCCTCTAGTTCAATGACAGCAAACCATTGCTCTGCATCTGTCATTGCTTTGAAAGCACTCAGCAAGAGCATATTTGGAACAATACAGCTATAAGCCAATGAACAATGTGTCAGCCGTGATTGGATAGGTCAGGGTCAGAATGGGCCATGTTTCTGTGCACATAAGCATGTCTTTGATTGTGTGAAACGCCCTATCTGCTGGTGTTCATCCCAATAGTAGGCCAGCTTCACAAGTTGTTCTATCAGTTCATTGATGTGTTCACGATGGGGCAGGAACTTACCCACTTGATTAATCATGCCCATATAACATTTAAGCTCTGTAATATTCAGGGCGGTGGGGAATGCTTGATAGCAGTGGTTTTCTGGAGATCTACTTGGATGCCAAGGGCTGGATTCTCCGATCCCCGACGCTGAAATCACGTTCGGCGACCGGGACGGGGAAGAGAATCCCCGATGTGCCGAAATCGTGGGCAATTCCGCTTTCACGATGCTCTATCCCCTGAAAAGCGGCGTACTCTGTGAGTATGGCGCACGCTGTATCCATAGCCTCCGTACGTTGGCTGAGACCCACCGCCCTGTTGCTCCGCCCCCGACCGGCAGAGTTCCCGACGGCGTGGGACACGTGTGATATCACCCATCGAGATCTAGGCATGGCGGCTGCGGACTCAGTCAAGCGCCACCGCCACAGTCGGGGGATGGCTGATCCACGGGCAGGGGTGGACATATTCGGGGCTGAGGGCACTGTGGTGGGGCGGTCCGGGGTGTGTGAGCCGGCCGAACGGGAAGACAATTTCGCGGGCTGGAAGCTCTACACTGCCTGGTTGCTAGCCCCCTCTGGAACAAAGAATCGGTGGCTGTTTCACGACGATATTTCCGTCCAGGTGTATGAACAATGTGGCCTAAGATGCTTTTAGTGGGTTTAGATAACTCACATTTATGATTAAGTGTAGGCCCCGTGGCCTGTAGGCATTGTAACACTGATCGCATCCTGGCATTGTGCTCTAAAGTACTGGATCCATGAATGAAAATATCATTCATATGGCAGATGACCCCTTCCAGCCTTCCAAAATGCCAGTCATGATATATTGTAATACCTTGGGTGCTGAGGCAATGTTAAATGGTCAGCGGTTGAAGAAAAACTAGTCAAAGGGTGTGATAAATGTCTTTAGCAATTTGGGCTCCTTCAACAGAAGTCTCCCATTCCCCTGTCGGCAGATTTAATGGTGTGGTGAGTGGGAAGAATTCGGTGGGAGGTCCAAAAATCGGTTTTGTGCCGGCATAAATTTCCCATGGGGTATTCCACTAGTGCCTGGCATTGCAGTTTCCTCGAGTTTGATTCTTTTAGTATTTTAAGTTGATTGACCCTAAAATAATTCATGGGGGTAACCAATTGTGTCCAGCCAATAGGATCCGGGCAGGTTATAACAAGAATCTTCTGTCGAGTGAAACCTCGCAAAAGCAACTGATTATCTAATCTGCTCAAAGCACTGATATATTAAACAAAGTTTATGAGTTGGTAGGGGAATAGTCTTCGGAAATTGTGAAAAGAATTGGTGTGAGGATGAGCCAGAGTTCACTGCCAAATTCCTACCAGACTAACTGGCTGCTGGCAATAATTTTTGGGAAAGCTGTGATGTTGATGGATGGTCAAGGCAAGCCGGATATCAGAGAAGACACGGCAATCAATCAGAGACAGAAATGGCTGACAGGTAGTAAATTCAACATGTTCAGCCCTCTCACTCTCAGCCCTGCCTGGATGGGCTCCGGCTCCAGTTGAGTCGTCCCGCGCCTGCTGGCCGCGACTCTCCGATTCCCCGAGACACGATGCCGGCACTTGCCTGGCCTTCTATGCACCTCCTGACTGCTGCTCTGTTCACCTGTCACTCTGATGTCAGGCCTCGGGGTTTGACTCTCAACAACCACGTGTGCTCCTGGCTGGCTGCCTGGCTGCAGCTGCTGGCCATCTGGCCTAGTAGCCTCTGTTCTTTTTGATTTGTTGCCCGCCCGCCCTCCTCATCCCTGACCTGGATGAAGGTTGTGAGTTTCCCCGCTGCTTCCCTTGACAACCATTGACCAGCGCCTCTTCTTCGCCTCGCAAAAGACTTTGCCCCAATGTTAGGCCGGCGACCTCACTTTTGCCTCACGTTGCCCACCAGACCGAATGCCAGAAACCTCGCTGCTGCTTTGCACCTTTACTCAATGAAAATTCAGAAACTTCATACTTGTTCAGGAGATGTGTGTCTGCACTGCTCTAAATCTCCATCACCTCTCAACGTCTGGCAAACTGGCTCTAAAGTCCACCAATCTAAGTCCAATGTTGTTCTAAATTGGCTGCTGATATGGCCCTATTAGCAAATTTAGAGCTACAAAGGTTCTAATTGATGTTGCCATTATGTTCCCACCACAACAATCACCTCTCGGTACGGGGCCCCACATTGGCCAGGGCCCCGTGTTGCAGTGCTGTATCTCATTGAAAGTCCGCCTGAGGCTTTTCTCCTATGAACACATTCTGCTCTCTTACCTTTATGCCTCTATCAGCACCTTCCACTGCCCCTCACACTGCCTTTGTCTTGTGCCCTTCACATCTTTGTTGCAATCTCCCCAGCTCCAACCTATTACCAACCTTCCTACTTTGCTCCACCTACTCTTTTACAGTATATAATCGATAACATTTCTACCTCCCTTTAGCTCTGAAGAAAGGTCATATGATGTGCAGGTTGGGTGGATTGGCCATGAAAAATTGTCCAAAATTCTATGATTAGCCTAGGACAAAAGTTCGGCGCAACATCATGGGCCGAAGGGCCTGTTCTGTGTTGTATTTCTCTATCTATATGGACTTGAAACATTAACTCTGTTTCTCTCTGCACAGATGCTGCCATACCTGCTGAGTTTTCCCAGTATTGTCTGTTTTTATTTCAGATTTCCGGCATCTGCAGTATTTTGCTTTTATTCACCAGTTCCTATTGTTGTACTCAACACTTTTCTTGGATTTGCCTAGCAAAAAAGACCGTGGGCTGAATTCTCCATTCTGGAGATTAAGTGTTGATGCCGTTGTGGAAATGGTGGATATCATGACGGCGAGATCGGGTCCCCAGCTGCAGAGATTCAACCACTCCCAAGGGGCTAGCACGGGCATAATGTGAAATGCCACACTCTGGTAACGGAACAGCGGCCGATTTGCCGGTTCCGTGATTGACACAACGTCGTGGCTGGACTTAATGCATTCTCCCCCACCCACACACAACCGTTGCAGCCACCATGGCCGCAAAGAGAGCAGCGCGCGCTTCCGGGACGCCAAACTCAAGGCCCTCCTGGACTCTATGGAGGAAAGGAAGCTGATGCTGTACCCTGGGCCTGGACGGAGGTCATCAGGCACCGTGCCTGGGGGGAGGTGGAGCCGCCACCAGCACCATCGCGGAGGTAGCCCGAGCTGGGGACCAGTGCAGGAAAGAAATGCACGGTCTCCTCAGGGCAGTCAGGGTGAGTACCCAGCGCTGTACCCTGGCATCAAGCACCCTACTCCCCACACACAGTGACCCGGAACCAGCCCCTTCCCCCGGGGAATGGCTGGACCCCCACCCTCACCCATATGCCACCCTCATCCATGCCAGCCGCAATGGCCGTGTGCCCTAGCCACTGATGCCATCATCTACCCAACCGCTGGGCTGCATGCGTTGGACCGTCTAACACTATCGTTGTTTATTTTTGCCCCCCCCTCACCCCCCAGGATAAGGACGCGTACAATGGCCGGGATCAGGAGAAGAGCGGAGGGGGTCCACCAGACCTGCTTCCCCTCCCGTGCAGGAACAGAGGGCACCAGACGTTGTCGGCCGCCCGGAGGAGGGGGTTCGCCGTGCAGAGGTCGGCGGCGCGCCACAAAGTGTGACCCCCCCCTTGATTGGTTGCGGGTCCCCACGACTAATGTGTGCCCACCCCAACCCTCGACACCCCAAACCCCACCCCCGCTCACCCCACACCCCACCCCTCCCATCCCAACGGGCCTCACCCCACACCCCAACCCCCCTCACCCCACCACAGCATGGCTCACCCTCGTCCCGCAGTCTAACCATATATGCCGTCTTGTGTCTTACAGAACCAGCCGGGGATGTGCCCGGTCCATCCGGGCATCCCGCCCCCAGCCAGTGCCAGAGCCAGTGCCCCCAGACAGCCGAGCACCGATGGGCAGAGCAGCCGGAACACCAGCCCTCTGCCTGAGACCCAGGATACCCCGAAGTTGTGTCAGAAGAGGACACAGTGATTCCGTCACTGCTGTCTCCAACATTGTCCATCATCTCAAAGACTATCACCTCCATTGGATAAATTAGTGAAGAAGCCCCTGGGAGCACACTGTCGGTCCGGTACAGCAGGTGGAGGTGGGAGCCGGACGGTCGGAGGGCAGCCCGGCCCAAGGAACCAGCTGCCGCCCAGACGGGTCCCAGGCTCCTGGAACATCCAGTCCCACCCACAGTGCAGGTGCAGTCAGAGACCCAGGGACTAGAGGAGGAGATGACGGCCGGCTTACAGCACCTGCAAGAGCAGATGGAAGAGTCCATCCGCAAGCAGGAGTAGGAGGTGGTGCTGGTCATGTGTGCCACCCAGGCCGAAACCGCACGGATGGCATCCATAGTGGAAGCAATTGGGGAGACGGTGTCGGACATGGGTCAATGATTGCAAGGCCTGGGGCATTCTGTGCAGGCAGGGGCCGGGGCCTATGACAGGGCTGCCCTCTCACAGGCAGCCACGTGCCGGAGCCAGCTGGACATTGCAGCGGAGCTCCTCAATGTGGCCCAGTTACAGCAGGACATTGCTGAGAGCATCGACGGCATTGCCCAGACGCAGGCTGGCGTCGCAGACACAGAGGTGATCCAATGCCAGAGGGAGGTGGCCCACTCACTGGCTGATGTGGCACAGACTCTCAGAGTGGTGGTACAGTCCCAGACGGAGATGGCCAACTCCCTGTGCTCCATGGCAGCAAACATGCAGACCCTTGCCGATACCAGAGTGGGCCTCCAGGAATGGCAGCGCCAGGTGGCGGGTGGGTCTTGAAGGATGGCTCTGCTCGCACCCCCGTCCCATGGAGAAGCCAGGGGGCCAGTGGGCACCAGGGAGGGGGAGGTGCTGGGGCCCGTGCCGGTGACTCCTGCCGGGGAGGTCCAGGAACTCTGCAGCACTTTGGACTCTCCCCACTCCTGTCCATGGTGCATCTAATGTGCAGCGGGCAGAACAGCACAGCACCATGCCACCTGGGACATCTGAGGTGCAGCCGGGCCCAGCCAGGCCTTGTCGCTCCAGGAGAGAGTGCCAACAGGTCAGTAGTCACAGCATGCTGCCTCCACTCCTGCTGTACCATCTGGGGAACCACAGAGATGTAGTGATAGGGCCCGTAAGGCAAGAATGTTAGACACCAGTTAAGTTGGCACGGGTGAAGGGCACAGCTTAGAAACAGGGGCTAGGGCACAGATTGTATATTCCTGTTCAGAATGAACACATATCCACACCTTTAAAACCAGCCTTGGTGATCTGTCAGATGGGTGTGTGGGTGGGTCGGCCAGTGATGGCCACTGGGAGTGAGGGGTGGTGGACGAGTGAGACCCATTGGGTGGACCATGTAGCCCCTCACCCAACCATCCCCAGAACCCCCTTCCCAGCGACTCAACAGGACCCTGTTATGGACTGGCCAGCTTGCATGCAGGGATCACCCAGGTGGAAGGTGCTACTGTGGGCATGAGTCAGACGTTGTCTGACAATGTTGAACATGGAGCTCAATCACAGAGCGGGCTGTCATCATCCTCTATCCCATGGACTATACCAGCTGTCCCTGCCAATCCAGTGCCCCGGCTCATAGTGTCACAGATATTTTTAACGGAGGAGGTGTGCTTGCAGGTGTTGTAGTGGTGTGGGAAGTGAGTGTGGTCGGTGGTGTGGGAGGCGAGGGTGGGAGGTAGTGAAGGGGTGTGGTATTGTGGTGTCCGTGCCCCTGGCCAGCAGCACGCCCTCCCCATAGTTGGTGAAGCGTGTCTCGATTAATGTGTCCCGTGCTCGCTGGCCCTGGCGGTACCGTTGTGCGTCCTCCCATGCCTGGCTAGCCCCCATGTCCCGCTCATTGTCCCCCTCTCCCTCATCCTACTCATCTGACGAGACCTGCCCTCCCTCCTCATCCTCCTCCAGCACATCGCCCCTCTGATGGGCTATATTGTGGAGGACGCAGCAAACCACCACGGTGCGTCCGACCTTCCTGGCCATGTACTGGAGGGCCTCTCCAAAGCGGTCCAGGCATCTGAAGTGCATCTTCAGGATGCCAAAG
Organism: Scyliorhinus canicula; assembly: GCF_902713615.1. Lineage (NCBI taxonomy): Eukaryota > Metazoa > Chordata > Chondrichthyes > Carcharhiniformes > Scyliorhinidae > Scyliorhinus > Scyliorhinus canicula. Next base: position 47,504,922 of record NC_052156.1, read on the forward strand.
CACCTCTCGACAACACTCCTGGTCGCACAACGAGCATCATTGTAGCGGTTCTCCGCGTCGGCCTGTGGCCTCCGTGTAGGTGTCATCAGCCATGACCGCAACGGGTAGCCCCTGTTGCCCAGCAACCAGCCCTGCAGCCGTTGGGGGATGTTCCTCGAAAATGTCGGGGATCACCAATTGTGCCAATATGAATGAGTCATGGACTTCCGGTGGCGGCCATGGAGTGAGTGGTCGCTTATTTGGTAGCTCCCGCTCGTGGTGGACCTCTTGGACTTTTTTCCACGATTTATGGTGGATTTGATCGACGAAACAGGAGACTGGTGAAGTCGAGGAGAAGGATTCCCCACCAGTGTATGGATTCGTGGACCAGAAGTGGTCTGAAAAGGAAAGATCGTTGGTCAAAGACGGGAGAGGAGTCTGCAGCACAGGAAAATATGGCGAAGGGTCAGGGACCAAATTTGTTGGCCCAGTGGCCAACGGAGCAACTGGTGGCCTTTCTCCAGGAGAAATTTGATCAGAAAAGAAAGGAATACCCGTATTTGATTAAGACGGGGATTGGCCGTATGCAGCAGAGATTGGAAGTCCAGGGCCAGGCGATCCAGAAGGTGGAAGAGGAAGTTGCTGAGCATGAGGACCAGCTAGCCACCATGGTGGTGGAGATGGGGCTGATGAAGGTCTGCCAGAGGAGGCTGCAAGAGGAAGTGGAGGATTTGGAGAACCGATCGCAGAGGCAGAACCTGAGGATTGTTGGCCTCCCGGAGGGCAGCGAGGGATCGGATACAGGGACTTATGTGGCGCGTATGTTCGAGAAGCTGCTGGGGAAAAGTGCGTTTGGTCGACCCTTGGAGATGGACAGGGCGCACAGAACGCTGATGAGGAAGCCGCTGAGGAATGAGCCGCCGGGGGCGATGGTGTTATGAATGCACCGGTTCCTGCGCAATCAACAGATTTTGAGGTGGGCCAGGCAGATGAGGAGCTGCATATGGGAAGGCAACGAGCTGCGTATTTACCACGACTTGGGGGTGGAACTGGCCAAAAGAAGGACGAGTTTCAACAAGGTGAAATCGGCCCTCTTTAAGAAGGGGTTGAAGTTCGGCATGCTGTACCCAGCGTGTTTGTGAGTCACTAACGAGGGCCAGGAGCTCTCTTTCGGATCGCCAGATCAGGCGATGAACTTTGTTCAGGACAGGTGATGGAGGACATTGAACTTCGGGGTGAGTAGTTGTGTTCTTGATATGTTGCTAAATTTCTATTCTCTTTGGGTTTTGTATGTATTGTTTTGCACTAAGTTTTGGGCCGTTGCTCAGTTTTGTTTGCGGGTTAACTTTGTTCCTAATGGGGGATGGTGGGTGGAATTTTCTTCTTTGTCTTTGTTGGAGATTGTAATGTTTTGCATAGGTATGTTCGAGCAGGAGGGAGGTAGGATGCTTGGCGTCATGGGCCAGGCTAGCTGGGCGGGCTAGCTCACAGAAGCGCAGTGGGAGGCGAGCAGGTGATAAGCTTGTTGAGGGGGATTTGGATTGTTGTTTTGTTATGGGGGAGGGGGCGGGAGGGGGGAATTGATCTGCTGACAAGGGAGAGACTGGCGCTTGGAGACAGACTGCAGTGCCAGGTGTGTGCCATCATGTGGCAGATGTGTCTCACCGTCTCCCTGCTCATCCGTAGTCTCCTCATGCATGCCCGGTCCAGAAGATCCTCAAAGGATATGCGGTCACAGTAGACGTGTGACCTCATCCGGCGCCACCTTGGCACCACCTTCACCTCCTCCGCCTCAGCCTGTTGGGCGGCTGACCCCTCAGCCTGAACGGCTGCCAGCTTTCCCTCTGCAGCCCACTCCTGTGCTGCAGCCTCTGCCTCCTCTCTGAGCCGCCCCCCCACACTCTGCCACAGGGCTGCATGCAGGGAAGTGGCCTTCGCCACGGCATTGCTGGTTGATGACCGAATGCCATCATTATCTGCAGGGGGTGAAAGGAAAACATGTTACCAGGGCTCATACACCCGTGCCCATCCAGGTACTATGGACTACATGGTGGCACCGCCTGCCCCAGCCACACATGCCCCCCACCCCCGCACCCTGGCGCAATTGGTGCCCCTGGTCCTGGCACCTATCGCTGCTGCCAGCACTACCCTCACTGGCAGCTTCCGTTGGCGTGCTCCTGGATGGTCCCCTGGTGGGTGTCACCATTTGGGTGGGGTGGTCGGTGGGGGGACGGACCCACACATTCGGCCGTTATCTCTGAATCCACTCAGGAGCCGTGGTGGGTGGCCACAAGATGGCCGCTGTAATGCCGCTCGGTGCCTGGGTACCGCCCCTGTCCTATCGAGAGCACCCCAGCTGCCCAGGCTGTCCCCCCCCCCCCCACCCCCACAGAAAGCATGGGTGGTGTCCGAGCCGGGAGTCCGCAGTTCCCACACACCATTAGAAACACGCCGTCAGGAAATCGGCCCATCCGAGGTACAGAATGGCTAAGGCCTCGGAGAATCAGTCATCACGACCGATAATGAGATGCATACTGTACTTCTAGGCCGCGCGGCAGGTGCCGCGATTTCGGCAATTTTGGGGGGCCGGAGAATGCCGATTTAGCGCTAAACCGGCATCAGCCTGATATCAGCGTCGGAGCCGATTCTCCGGCCGATTACGTTTTTCGATTTTGGCATTATCCCATGGAGAATCCAGCCCCATGTTGGATGTTCCTCTGGAAGGCCTGAAACCACACTGAGCCTGGGAGAATTGCCTCAGCCACAGGATGTAGGTGATTCAGAAGAATGTGTGCAATGATTTTCCCTGCTGTGGCCAAGTGGGAAATAACTTGATCGTTTCCACAGTTACAATTGTCTCATTCTTGAAGTTGGGGGTGAGGGCTGGGGGAGCTCTTTTTCCTCCTAAACCTGTAGGATAAGTGCATGGAATCCTGAGGACGAGCCAAAGCCCACCCATTTTGAAGACCTCAGCATGAATACCATTGGGCCACAAGCTTTGTGGCTTTTCATCACTTTTACTGCTTGTTGCAGCTCTCCCATCGATGGTGGTTCACCCATGGATTCCACCACAGGGTAATGAGGGATAGTCTGGAGAGTATCAGCTGCCATTGTAGAGTCACAATTGAAGAGTTGTTGAAAATGTTCTTTCCAGCATTGACGGATGCCTTTGTCATCCCTAAGGAGGGAAGCACCATCCTGTGAACAAAGGGGATTTTGTCCATTTGACCTTAGTCCATAAATGGCCCTGGTCGCTTCACAAAAGGTTTGTATTTTAAGGTCTGGAGAGGAATCCACTCACAGCCGAACAGGTTTAATCAAAAGGAAAAAGGTTTAATGCAACAGAACAAGAGTACAGAGCTCTACTACAGGAGCCCGCTCACAGTTAATGGCCCTCCGGTTTTATACAGGATATAGAAGGGGTGCCCCGCTCTTCAGTGGGGGAGTGTATGTACCGAAAGTCCTTTGGGAATATCAATCCCCCAGCTTCATCGGTACCCTCTGACCTGCTAAAGGTTTTATTAATGTCCCATGACCTGCTTTACCTCAGGTTATGACATTCAGAGGGCTGGTTTAGCTCAGTGGGCTAGACAGCTGGTTTGTGATCCAGAACAAGGCCAGTAGCACAGGTTCAATTCCCGTACCAGCTTACACGAACAGGCGCCGGAATTTGGCGACTAGGGGCTTTTCACCGTAACTTCATACTTGTGACAATAAAATATTATTATTATTATTATTACTCCCCCTCCGATGTCCGTGGTGGCGCCATCGCACAAGCGACCAACCCGAGACGGGCAGGCAGGAGGTGATGGCGGAAGCCAGCGCCTTTTCAGAAATGATTGGCCCTAAACGGCAACAGACAGAGGAGGGCCCAGCGACGAGTAGAAGAGCATGGTGTGCCTTTTCCGTCCAGACCGGCGGGAAATTTTGGGCACCTGTGGCGTCGGTGAGGGACCAATCGCCACCCCGGCACCGGGGTCCATCTCCAAATCAGGGGAGTCCGATGGAGAGTCGGGCAGAATGGCAAGGCAGCAATGTGGCACAGTGGGGGAGGAGATGATATAGGGGCTGTTGGAGGAACTGCCCATAGGCATGCTGCCAGACACCTGGCTCTAAGGTGGTCCACGTGGCGCTTCACTTGTTGGCCCCCCCCCCATTTGCAGGCAGTACGAGGTCAGCCCGGTCCGCCATGGAACAGTGCCCTTAAGCCAGCCTGAGCATAGTTATGGATGTAATTCTTGTCCCCTGGGACAAAAACATGAACCAGACACTTGGCCTGCGGAACCGCGGTCTGAAGATCCTGTGCCTGGGCACGTTTGCATGATATCAGGCAACACCTAATCTGATCCGTAGACGTTGACCAATTAGAAACTCTGCAGGGGCAATCCTTCTAACTGCATGGGAGGTAGTCCAATCAGCAAACAGAAATCAGGCCAATCTGGTATCCAACGAGCCAGTGCCCTGTTTCCTCAAACCCTGTAAGAAGTCTTAAAACACCAGGTTAAAGTCCAACAGGTTTGTTCCAAACACGAGCTTTCGGAGCGCTGCTCCTTCCTCAGGTGAATGGAGAGGTACATACCAAGTCTCAGATCAAACCGTAAGTCTCCGCTACCACGATGAGGAACACTACCACTCGTCGCTCATTCTCAGCAATGACATTGGCCCGAAAGAGGAAACAAACGCCCTCAGTGTAGTGGACCCAACTCTCCTGAGCTGCATCAAATGGATCCAACTGACCAAACAGCAGCATCCCAGGGCACGGTAGAACCCAACCAGAACTCGGGGCTTCGGAGGCAGCGGAGTCCAAAGGCTGCAGCATCGTTCAGAGATCAGAGTTTTCTCCTAATCGTCAGAAAGGAGTCCACATCGAGCAGAACAGGTTTAATCAAGGGGAAAAGGGTTTAATGCACCAGGACAAGAGTACAGAGCAGTTACTCTACTACAGGAGCTAGCTCACAGTTCATGGTCCTCCGGTTTTATACCAGATGTAGAAGGGGGAGTGCATATTCTCCTTTGGGAATATCAATCCCACAGTCTTATAAGTATCCCATAACCTGCTTCAGGTTTCAGTAGTGTTCCATGATCTGCTTAACCCCAGGTTATGACAGTTTGCATGTCTTTATGGTCAGCATATTGTTGGATCTCTTGGGTTCGTTCTTCCCACCATTAGCACTGAGAAGCCCTGAACAAAATGCAAAGGTGATGAGGAAAGAATAGCTACAGCTTTCAGCTTGGTCGTTAACTATGCTATGAACACTGCAGTCACTACAGTGGCTGAGACGCTTCTGGAGAATTATTTTTTTAATATAAATGTAGAGTGCCCAATTAATTTTTTCCAATTCTCCATTTTTTCCAATTAAGGGGCAATTTAGCGTGGCCAATCCACATCTTTGGGTTGTGGGGGCGAAACCCACGCAAACACGGGGAGAATGTGCAAACTCCACAAGGACAGCAGCAGGGTAGCATGGTGGTTAGCATAAATGCTTCACAGCTCCAGGGTCCCAGGTTCGATTCCCGGCTGGGTCACTGTCTGTGTGGAGTCTGCACGTCCTCCCCCTGTGTGCGTGGGTTTCCTCCGGGTGCTCCGGTTTCCTCCCACAGTCCAAAGATGTGCGGGTTAGGTGGATTGGCAATGCTAAATTGCCCGTAGTGTCCTAATAAAAGTAAGGTTAAGGAGGGGGTTGTTGGGTTATGGGTATAGGGTGGATACGTGGGTTTGAGTAGGGTGATCATGGCTCGGCACAACATTGAGGGCCGAAGGGCCTGTTCTGTGCTGTACTGTTCTATGTTCTATGACAGTGAACCAGAACCGGGATCGAACCTGGGACCTCGGCGCTGTGAGGCAGCAGTGCTTATCACTGCACCACCATGTTGCTCCCTTCTGGAGCATTCTTGATCATCATGTCTTAGAGGCTGGTTTAGCACAAGGCTAAATCGCTGGCTTTGAAGGCAGGCCAGCAGCACGGTTCAATTCCCATACCAGTCTCCCTGAACAGGTGCTGGAATGTGGCAACGAGGGGCTTTTCACAGTAACTTCATTTTGAAGCCTACTTGTGACAATAATCGATTTTCATTTCATTTCATTTCATAGAGTAAAAGATGATTAGAGCACTAAAGCAGAATATCGTACTTGTGGCTGCCAATCAGCAATGTCATTTTTACGCCAAGTTGAAAATCTACTCGCACTTAGAAAATTGAGGTCCAAAAACCCAGAAATAAAACAATTGGAAATAAATTTGTTTTTGTTTTAAGTGGCAGTGGATTGCATCACTGAAAAACAAATCTTGTTGACAAATTTATGAATTTCCACCCAGAATGTACAAGTGTGAGAGAATAACAAGTTACTGGTTTTATTTTCATAAACTGATGAAAGAGTTCTAGATAGATAAATTGAAGAGGTTCCATCACAGCATAGAAAATAATAGTCAGTAGCAGCAATTTGCATTCCATCAGTGCACTGCTCACTTGTCACTATTCAGGCAGGCAAAACAAGTCACCTTTGATGTCCACATTACTGCATTAAGAACAGAAAAAAATCCTTTCATTTTGAGTTTGTGCAAAACAGCAGGCACTTTCTCAGCTGGAATCGCTGCCTCAGAATGATCAAAATGCTCAGAAAGTACTTTGATTCACTTTGATAAAAAGCAAAAATTCTAAACATCAAACTGATATCCCTTTTCAATCTGTAAAGGATGGTCAGGTTTCTTCTTAATGGTGATTTCAGTCTGCAGCAGTTTCTTGTCAAAGTGATCGACAGTTTCACTCGATATGAAGAAACAATGTCAACGATGAGCTGTAGTTTGAAACATGTACAAAGTTTCAGGTATGTTTTCTAGTGTTCAGTTCATATGTCGTTGAGAAATGATTTGCGTTTGACAGAAATCAGCCACTGAAGTAGAGGTACAGGCTTCTCTCATAGGTTTGTACCCAGATATTATCTTTCTTTCTGAGCATTAATAATACCAACTATTGTTCATCTAAATGTATATAAAAGCCCTGAGAGTCTTTCAGAAGTTTAATATGAGAATAACCAAATAAACAATGGTGTCTTTCTGATCACGTGAGAAGGTCAGATTATAAACATACAATGAGATTTTACAGTGGATATAGTTTTTTTTAAGTATGCAACAGTGACATTTCTGTCGTTTGCAAAGGTTCTTTTGGCATTAAGTCTACAATTTGTTATACTGATATCTTTGGGAAGAAAGATGGTACACCTGATTGACTGATGATTTGATTGATTGATTGATATTTATTGTCACATGTTCCGAAGTACAGTGAAAAGTATTTTTCTGTGGCCAAGGGAACGTACACAGTAGGTACATAGTGTTATGGGCCAGGGTTTCGAGAACCCCAAAGTGTATCATGGAGTTCACCTGACCCACAATCTTTAATAGATTGTGGTATGGGGTCCATATGGCCCACTCTACGGTGTGGTGCAGCAGAAATGGAAAAGTATTTTTTAAAGCAAAACAATGTTTATTCTATGAACTCAAGTTAACCTTTTAAAAACATACAGCGAACATCTTAGCAACCATCAATTCAAATACAACCCGCAAAGAACACAACAGTAAGTAATCCTTCAGCTGTCCTTTTAACATCCATAAGACTTAAAAAAGAACTTCAAACAGAAGCACATCAGGTTAAAGTCACTACTGAGAGCAGTTATTAGTTTTAAATCAACAAAGGATCGATTGACAGTGTTTAGATTACAGAGAGAGAGAGACTCATGCACCTTCTGGCTGTGACTGCAGATATCCAGCTCTGAAAACTAAACTAAACACACCCTGCAGCAAACAGCCTAAAACTAAAGTAAAAAGCTGACAGACAGCCCAGTTCCACCCACTCTCTGACATCACTGCAGTAGTAAACACCCATTTCTGAAAGGTACTCTCACTACAGATATTTACATACATACCCATTTATAAACACCCATTTCTTAAAGGTACTCTCACATGACAATAGTCGACAAAAGAATAATCGACAGAGTACATTGACAGTGGTGCATCAACAAATAGTGATTGGTTACAGTGTGGAACAAGGCCAAACAAGAGCAGCATCGTGAATAGTGTTCTTATAGGGAACAGATCAGTCCGAGGGAGAGTCGTTGAGGAGTCTAGTAACTGTGGGGAGGAAGCTGTTATTTTGTCTGGATGTGCGGGTCTTCAGACTTCTGTACCTTCTGCCTGATGGAAGGGTCTGGAAGAGGGCAAAGTCTTTGTGTGAGGGGTCTCTGACAATGCCATCTGCCTTTCTGACGCTGCTGGAGGTGTGTACAGATGTATACCTGGGTTAAATGATATGGATTATATGCACTTTGGGGGAGGTGGTTAATTTAGTCCAGGAAGGAGCATCTAAAATTTTCAAATGATGTTTGTTTTGACGTTTACACAATTTTCCTGAACTTTTACACAAACATTTGAACAAATGATGTGCCCACCCATACAAAATTGGTGTTCAGGTTTGAAGGGGAATGGGGACGTTATTGAAGCACGTTTAAAGAAGATTCTTTGAAAAATTTCAAGCCATTTCCTTAGTGCTTTACTTGTGTGTTTTATGCTGCTGACTTAGTTTCATTAAAAAGAAGGGGAAAAAAAGTCTTTGAATACAGCAGGCGTCTTCTCAGCTGAATAACCACCACAGATGGACAACATGTCTTGCAGAACTTTTTTTCATTCAAAGCAAATACCTGTAAGCATCCTAACTTGAAACCCTTTTAAGAAGGTAAAGTTCAGGCATTTTCATCAATGATAATTTCAATTAACATGCAGAACAGCCGTTGTGACAATTGGTGTGATTTAGTCTATTTTTTCCAAACCGCAATAATGCAATTGCTTGCTTTTTAAAAATTAATGAATTTTTTTTTTCCCAATTAAGGGCAATTTTAGCGTGGCCAATCCACCTACTGCATATCTTTTGGGTTGTGGGGGTAAGGTCCGCACAGATACGGGTAGAATGTGAAAACTCCACACCTCCACATGGACAGTGACCCAGGGCCGGGATCGCACTTGGGTTCTTGCCGCTGTGAGGCAGCAGCGCTAACCACTGCATCACCGAACTGTTGGATCCTATGCTTCCTATGGGAATCTTCTCATCTGTGTTTTGAAGAAAACAAGAGTAGGAACAATGGATGAATGCCCGGCAGGTCAGTCTTCAGTACAGTTATACCGCACCCAACTACTGCCACTGCTGTATTGTTCTTTGTTCTTTGTTCATACACCAGAGAAACCTTCAGGCAAAAGTGCACATATTCCTATTCGCCAGGGGAACAGTGCCTCCAACAACTGCAATTTACAAGGACACCCATCACTGAGCCATATCAAGTGCTCCAAGCAGAACTGCAGTCAAGCTCTACCATTGCAAAGCACTATCAGTAGCTGTCAATATTACAGCGCTGTCGTTAAATTTTATGCTTGTTATTTATTTTAGATTTCCCTGGAACATATCAGCTACATAAGCAATCAGCTGGCCATAGGTGTCTAACCCCAACTAGCCAATTATTTATTTCCTGAACAAGAGAGTTAATTTCCTTCCCATGGACATCAAATGTTCGAGATTTATGGGATTTGGAACAGTCCAGAGTGTTAAGTACTACATCCAGGTGACCCTGCATGCTCTTTACAATGCATCCCTACATTAATAGGAAAGGATTCCACATTATTAGCGCACAGTGTGCAGACAACCATTAGCACCAGATTATGTAAACACATTTTCGTTTTCCAGCGAGCTATCACAACATCTTCATTTTAAGGAAGTCCAACATCCAACCACTATTTGACCTATCAGAACCAGCATCAGGAGGCTCCTGGCAAAAGACTCGTTCATCTGGTGACATGGTGTACGATACCTCAGGAAAATAGCAGTGCACAGGTGTACTGAGTTGCTCCCACTCACTAGAGTCATCTAGAGGGGGCGCTGAGTGCCAACCCTGACCGTCCCATAGAGTGGCAACACTGGCCACCAGCTCCCCCGAGTTCCACCCTTCTGATGAGGCCGCGTCTCATAGCCAACACTCAGAACAGGGCGGCACGGCTGTGCATGTGCTCTTCCACACCCATCAGGAGAGGGACCAGACTGCCGGTGGGGTGCCAGATACAAGAATCCTCACCTTCTTCGAGGTGTGGGCCCTGGAGGTGAACGGGGTCTCTGAGTACAGAACTGTCACCAATGTGGAGGCTGGCAGATGCCGCAGAGGTAAGGAAACTCCGGGCTCCACCCAGAGAACCTGCCTAACATGAGTTGTTATTGCCTTACTGACTGCCCCATCCCTCACACTGACCACATGTCCATTCTCCCAAACGTCCTCCAGCTGTCAGCGCCGGCCAATCCAGGGTGGTCCCCTCTCCAGTTTCCTAGGAGAACACCTTGGAGGGGACCTCCAGGGAAAACATGATCGAGGCGGCACAACTATCATCCCCCCCGCCCCCAGCTCCACCATCTCAGCTACACGCACCTTGGTGGGAAATGGTCGTGGTCAGGGTTCTGAGGCACAATCTAGTGAGCACCACAAAGCTGCTAATGGACATCAGGTGGAGGCAGGAACCCCCAGCTGAGACAGCAGTCGGAAGGCGAGGCACCAAGGCCAACACTGCTAGAGTGTGGACCACAGTGGAGACCCTGGTGCATGACGTCGGCACCATTAGTGAAGGTGTCCAAGACGTCGCACAGTCGGTGACGGCCATGGCTGAAGGTCTCGACAGAATGTCCGCCCCGCTGGGGGATGTGACCCAGTATCAGACTGAGCTTGATGAGGTTCTGTGGAACATGTCAAGCTCTCAGATGGGCATAGCCGAGGGGCTGCAGAGCGTGTCCCAGTCACAGAGCGGCATCATTGAGGGCGTAGACTCGATGATGCTGACCATGGGAAACCGTCAGGGTTGCAGAGCCAGGTGATGCAGGGACAGCCAGGGCTTAAATCAGCTGCCCCTCTGTCCCATGGTGAACCCCACGGCCCTATGGGCACCGAGCGAGAGGAGGGGGCGCTGAGTGCCAACCCTGACCGTCCCATAGAGTGGCAACACTGGCCACCAGCTCCCCCGAGTTCCACCCTTCTGATGAGGCCGCGTCTCATAGCCAACACTCAGAACAGGGCGGCACGGCTGTGCATGTGCCGCCGCCAAGTCAGCCGGGGCCCTACAGCCCCAGAGCCCCCAGAGGGCACCCGCCAGGGGCATTGAAGGCCACGGGATGTGGTAAGCAGCTGGCTGCCTGCACCTCAACCAGTACGGGCTGCGGCCACGTTTCCGTATCTGGATAACGCCACCATCTGCGCGGATGGTCATCATGGGGCCACTCCAGCACTGCTGATCAAGCCACCAGTCTGGACCAGTTTGGACCAGTCGCAGCCAAAGCACCTCAGAAGCTCAATGATGTCCGTTCAGGTCAACGGATACAAGACACCGTGCCTCTTCGATTCCGGGAGCACCGAGAGCTTCGTTCATCCAGACTTGGTAAGACGCTGTTCACTCCCTATCTTCCCAGCACGGCAAACTATCTCCCTCGCCTCGGGTTCGCACTCGGTTCAAATACAAGGGCGCACCATTGCGACATTAACAATACAGGGCGCCAGCTACTCTAACTTCCAGCTGTACGTACTCCCAGACCTCTGCGCCCCCCCCTCCTACTCGGGCTCGATTTTCAATGCAATCTTAGAAGCCTCACATTCAGCTTCGGTGGACCCCTACCCCCTCTCACTATATGCACCTTAGCGACTCTAAAAATCGACCCCCCTCCACTCTTCGCTAATCTCATTGCTAACTGCAAACCCGTAGCCACTCGCAGCAGGCAGTACAGCCTGCAGGACAGGGTATTTATCAGAGCCGAAGTCCAGCGGCTCCTACGTGAGGGAGTCATAGAGGCCAATAATAGCCCCTGGAGAGCTCAGGTGGTGGTCGTCAAGACCGGGGAAAAGGTCCGGATGGTGGTTGATTACAGCCAGACCATTAACCGGTTCACGCACATTGATGCGTACCCCCTCCCCCGAATTGCAGACATGGTCAACCAGATCGCCCAGTACCGCATCTTCTCCACGGTGGATTTGAAGTCTGCATACCACCAGCTCCCAATCCGCCCAGAGGACCGCCACTACACGGCATTCAAGGCAGATAACCACCTCTTCCATTTCCTCCGGGTTCCCTTTGGTGTCACGAATGTGGTCTCGGTGTTCCAATGAGCAATGGACCGAATGGTGGACCAGTACGGGCTGCGGCCACGTTTCCGTATCTGGATAATGTCACCATCTGCGGCCATGACCAGCAGGACCACGACGCCAACCTCCACCGATTTCTCCAAACCGCCCAAAAACTCAATCTCACATACAATAAGGAGAAATGCGTTTTCCGCACAACCAGACTAGCCATCCTCGGCTATGTCGTGGAAAACAGAATCCTGGGGCCTGACCCGAACCGTATGTGCCCCCTCTTACAACTCCCTCTCCCTCATTGTTCCAGGGCCCTCAAGAGGTGCCTTGGATTTTTCTCCTATTACGCCCAGTGGGTTCCCCCAGTATGCGGACAAAGCCCGCCCACTATTTAAGACCATACTCTTCCCACTGTCAGCCGAGGCCCGCCAGGCCTTCAACTGCATCAAGGAGGACATCGCCAAAGCCGCCATGCAGGCGGTGGATGAATTCGTCCCCTTTCAGGTGGAGAGCAACGCCTCAGAGGTCACTCTCGCCGCCACTCTGAATCAGGCAGGGAGACCAGTAGCTTTCTTCTCCCGAACCCTCTCCGCTTCAGAACTTCGACACTCCTCAGTCGAAAAAGAAGCTCAAGCCATTGTGGAAGCCGTACGGCACTGGAGGCACTACCTCGCAGGTAGGAGGTTCACCCTCATCACCGACCAGAGATCGGTTGCCTTCATGTTCGACAACTCGCAATGGGGCAAAATAAAAAATGATAAAATCTTGAGGTGGAGGATTGAACTCTCCACCTATAATTATGACATCATATATCGGCCGGGGAAGCTCAACGAGCCCCCAGATGCCCTGTCCCGCGGCACATATGCCAGCACGCAAGACGACCGATTACAGGCTATCCACAATGACCTCGGGCACCCGGGGGTCACCCGGCTCGCCCACTACATCAAAGCCCGAAATCTGCCTTTCTCCACTGAGGAGGTAAAAGCCATCACCAGGGATTGCCCGATCTGCGTGGAGCGCAAACCACACTTCTATAGACCAGACAAGGCCCACCTGGTAAAGGCTTCCCTGCCCTTTGAACGCCTGAGCATCGATTTCAAAGGGCCCCTCCCCTCGACCAATCGAAATGTGTACTTCCTCAAAATCATAGACAAATTCTCCCGTTTTCCGTTTGATATCCCATGCCCCGATATGACCTCCCATACAGTCATCAGAGCCCTGCACAGTGTCTTCACCCTGTTCGGCTTCCCCAGCTACGTCCTCAGCGACAGGGGTTCATCTTTCATGAGCGACGAGTTGCGTCAGTACCTGCTCGACAAGGGCATCTCCTTGAGCAGGACTACCAGCTATAACCCAGGGGGAACGGGCAGGTGGAGGGGGAGAACGCGACGGTCTGGAAGCCGTCCTACTGACCCTACGGTCCAGGAATCTCCCGACCTCCCATTGGCAGGAGGTCCTCCCCGACGCGCTCCATGCAATTAGGTCCCTCCTGTGTACGGCCACTAATCAGCCCCTCACGAACGATTATTTGTTTTCCCTAGGGGCACTACCACGGGGGCTTCGCTCCCATCTTGGTCGAGGACACCGAGCCTGGTTCTCCTCCGGAAGCACGTCCGGACACATAAAACGGACCCACTAGTAGAAAGGGTACTATTGCTACACTCGAACCCACACTACGCCTTTATAGAACACCCCGACGGCCGTCAGGACACCGTTTCCCTCCGGGACCTGGCGCCTGCAGGATCCACCACCACCACCACCACCGCTGAAGTACCCCTCACACTACACCCCACCCGACCCCCCACGCCCTGCGCCCCCACGTCTACAGGTTTCCTGTGCCCCCTTTCGCCCGTGCACTGGTCAGGAACGAAGCTCTGAATGAACCACCCCCGGAGCCCACCCTCAGATCCACACTGCCCGTCAGCACACAGCCATCCGAAGCGGCTGCAACCCCAGTGCTCCGCCGATCCCAGCGGACGACTCGGACACCAGCCCGGCTCAATCTGTAAACCCGACAGCTCCGCCGGACTTGATTTTTTTACAGGGGGTGAATGTGGTGAATGTATAATGCTTATTTCACACTGTATAGCATTGTGTCCCTGTGGGCTCTGTCTGTGAGCCGTTGCGCAGCTCTGCCCACAAGGGGAGATGAGGAGCTTGTACAGGGCTCCACCCTTGGCTCCGCCCATGGCTCTGCCCCTGGCCCCTCCTACTACCAGAAGTATAAAGTGCTGCGGTCTTGTGAGTCTGCCCTCAGTTCTTCTGGTCGCAGGCAGGCTCAGTTGTAAGTCTATTAAAGCCACAGTTTACTTCCTATTGTGTCTCAAGTGAATTGATGGTCACATCACACACCTAGACGTAGCAGTAGAGTTAGGAAGGCAAAGCACATTGAGGATTACTGAGGGCACTGGGCGAGGGGTTGGGGGAAGAATCAGGATCTCGCCATCCCATGGCGAGAAACCAATTATCACCACTTCAGCCCAATTTCCATAAAAGTAACGAGAGCCACCCCATATCCAATGGCCTGTCATCATTCATGCAGCCTCCCCGATAAGTGGTTATGTTGGCACCGATTAGTACTCATTTGGAAAACCTGAACCTGGCGGAATTGCTACTGTAGGGAGCTGAGGAGGCTCCATCCCTCTTGCAATAAAAAACAACATTCCATTTGCCTCCCTAAATAAGAGCTGCACATAGATGGTAACTTTTAGCTCGATTTCGATTTATTTACACGTGTGCCGAGATATAGTGAAAAGTATTGTTTTGTGTACAGTCCTGGCAGATCGTTCCATACATGAAAAACATAGGGGAATGGATTCTCCAAAAATGAGGCTATGTCCCCACATCGGTGTAAAAACTCAGGCGTTGCACCCCCGAGTTTCCGAGAAGATAAACATCCAAATTCACTTACCTTCAGGGGGCCCAGAGTAATTCACGCAGCTTTAGCTGGGGATATGGGCCCCTGCACTTCCGGTTCCGAGATCGCGCATTTGCATGGCGGTGGCCTCCAGCGGCCATGCCGAGCGCCATGGTGTACTCAGACCGCGGACCAACATCAACAAACTTGGACCTCCCAATCAGCCGCACACCAGAGGATCCTTCCGGCCTGATTGCTGCCCCGTCCGCCCACAAGGCCCCTCCCCCGGTGCTCGATTCCCTCCCCCTGACCACTATGTCCTGCAGCCGATCTGAGACATCCCTGAGCCATGCACCCTGGAGGCAACATACCATTCGGGAGTCTCGTTTGCGACCACAGAAATGTCTGTCTACTCCCCTTACGATTGAATCCCCATGACTATAGCCCTGCCAGTCTTTTTCCCGCCCATCTGTGCAGCAGAGCCAGCCACGGTGCCATGGGCCTGGCTACTACTGCCTTCCCCGGTGAGTCATCTCCCCAACAGTAGCCAAAACGGTATACCTGTTTTGGAGGGAGATGACCGCAGGGGACACCTGCACTGCCTTCCTGCTCTTTCTCTGCCTTTTGGTCACCCATTCCCTGTCTCCCTCACCAATCTTAATCTGTGGTGTGACCAATTCACTGAACGTGCTATCCACAACCTCCTCAGCATCGCGGATGCTCCAAAGTGAGTCCATCCGCAGCTCCAGAGCCGCCATGCGGTCTAACAGGAACTGCAGTTGGACACACTTCCCACACATGAAGGAGTCAGGGGCATCAGCTGCATCCCTGAACTCCCACATTGAGCACGAGGAGCATAACACGGGAGGGGGAGGATGGGCAGGAAATGGGGCCCAGGCATGGGAGGCCGCACGACGTGTGCACCAGGTCCACTGCTCATAGGACACTCTGATCATCTCCAGGTTTACAAACTGGGGGGGCAGGGCAGGCAGAGAGGGAACTGGCCAGGGATACGGACACCACATCCCAACCCCGCAGCCCTCCTGGCCACCCCCTGCCTGCAACTCCATCTGTGATACATACCTGCCACTGTATAGGGTGCTGGCCCTGGGTTGGCGGTAATACAGGGTCTGGTCCATGAGATGGAGGATGATGGCAATCCGCTCTGTGATGCACTCTGGTGCTCCGCTTCATATGACAGCGTCTGACTCCAGCCCATGATCGCGCTTTTCACCGTCCACCTGGGTTATTCCTGCAAGTGAACTGGCCATTCCATCATATGGTCCCATCGAGCCCCTGGGGTGACGGTGGTGGGGAAGGTCGGGTGGGGAGCCCAGGCCACCCACAACACCCACCCATTCCCTCGCACCCCCTCTCTGGCGATCCCACAAACCCATCTGACAGAGCACCGAGACAGATTGTAACAGTGTTAACAGGTGTTTAATGTGCACAAATATTGACAGATATGTGCCCTCACTCCTATATCTAAACTGTGCCCAGCACCTGTGCCGACTTAACTGTTGTCTAACGTTCTGGCCTTATGAGCTCTATGGCTACGTCTTTGTGGATCCCGAGGCGGTACATCGGGGGTGGAGGCGGGCTGCTGTGGTTCCCGCTCTGCGACTTGGGTCCCCGTTGGCAGACGTCTTTTGGGGCGCCAGGGCCTGGATGGGCCTGGCAGCTGCTTGAGTGTCCCGTGTGGGTGGTGCCGGCCTTTTCTGTCAACTGCCAACCGGATGCTGGGGGGTTGGGGAAGGGAGTCCGAGATGGTGTGGTGTTCCGGCACCTCCCCTCCAGGGGTCACTGGCATGCGCCCATTATCTCCTCCACTATCAGGGTGCCTGGTGGCTCCCGGGCTACTCCATGGGATGGCGGTGCGAGTGGAGCTAGCCCCTGAGGCAGTCCCGTCACCTGGTGCTACAGGTCTAGGAGGTCTGTCTTGGAGCACAGGGAGTGGACCATCTCCATCTGGGACTGCGCCACATCACCTATTGACTGTGCCACCACCTCTGGGCCTGTGTCACATCAGCCAGTGACTCGCTATCTCCCTCTTGGACTGGGCCATTTCCCTCTGTGTCTGCCACGTCGGCCAGTGCCTGGGCAATGCCTCCCAGCCATGGCTTGCTGTGACTGGGCCACGCTCAGAAGTGCTGCTGCAATTTCCAGGTGGCTCTGGTACATGACTGCCTGTGAGGCGGCAACCCTGGGCCTCAGCCAGCACTTGCACAGAATGCCCCTGGCCTTAGACATGCTGATCCAAAGCCAAAACCCTCACCCCCAATGCTTCCACCCTTGCCCCCAATGCGGACACCACCCTTGCAGTGTAGGCCTTGGGTGGCAGGCATAGTCGGAACCACCTCCTGCTCCTGCATGCGTTTGGACTCCTCCAACTGCACCCACAGGTACTGGATGCTCTCTGACAACCCCTCATGTTGTCCCTGGCTCTGTGACTGCATCTCCACGATCAATGGGACGGTCTGTTCCAGAAGCCCCAAACGGCAGATGCAGTGCAGAAGGAGGTTATACACTGGGTCTTCACTGGCCTTTGGAAAGAGAACCCTATTTAACCCCATGCCTCCACCCTATCCCCATAGCCCTACCCAACCTTCTGAACACTAAGGGGCAATTTAGCATGGCCAATCCACCTAACGTGCACATCTTTGGGCTGTGGCAGGAAACCGGAGCACCTGGAGACATGGGGAGAAAGTGCAAACTACACACAAAACCGAATTGACCCCGATCCGGAGCTGTGAGGCAGCAGTGCTAACCACTGAACATGTCCAGGGCCCTCTGCTCAGCCTCGGTGGGGGCTGCAGGTCCTGCGGTCCCCTTCCAGTTTTCTCCCCCTGCCCACGGAAATGCGGGGGTTTCTCTTGGGGAGGAGGGGCGGTGGGGTAAACAGAAAAGAGCCGGGTTATTAGTGTGTGGGACGGAGTTAGTGTTCAGAGCACGGTGTTGCCTACTTTCCATAGCAGTAGGGGAATCGGTCCAGATGCGGTGCCAGTTTTGCTGTGGTGGAAATCCATGCATCGTGCCTCAGAGTCAACACTTAGGGCTGGATTCTCTGGCTATGCCCGCAGGATCCATCTGGTCTTTTGACCAAAAAGCCGGCGCTGTCCCCGCACCGATGCTCCGCCCTGTGGGGGACTGGTAGCCGTGCCACATACCTGCCGATACGGACTTAGAATGGTCAGGTTTGTGGCTGCGCATGCACACAACGACGGCCGCGCCTTACAACATGGTGCCGGCCGTGCACGGACCCGGCCTGCCAAAAACTACCCCCCGTAACCCCCCTCACCACCCCAGGAAATGACAGCCTCCACATATGGGCCGTCCACACACCCCAAACCCCTCCTCCAGTGAGGACATCCCACTATGAGGCCGTGAAGGCCCCCTTTCAGGTCGTTGCACAGCCCCTTTCGGCCTCCCCCCCCCCCCCCTTTCCAGGACCCCAACCCTTTACCCCCCCCCCTTCTTTAGGTCCCTTCATACCTGCTCCCCCCTCCCAACCTTCTTACCACCCTCATCCCTTCTGCCATGGGCATTGCTCCTTCAGGCCCTGACCCGTTGCAGTGCCACCCTGGCACCGACACCTCGTCAGTGCTCGTGCCAACCTGGCAGTAGCACCTGGACACCTTGGAAATGCCAAGGCAGCAGTGCCAAGGTGCCCGGGGATAGCCAGGGTAACACCCTGCCCCGTACCCAGGGGTTTCCAATGGCTTGGGGGACCCCCCAGGTGCTGTTCCACCTGGTCCAAATTTGTTTGGACCAGTACTAATCATTGCTCGTGGGGTCTCTTGCTGATGAGCCAATTAGATCCCAGCAGACCAGCAGGCCTTTAGATTGGGTGACCATCTTGTTAATGAGAAGGTGATTAGCCTCAATTGGTGATTATTGGTTTCTCACCACTCCTAGGCGAGTTCTAGAATCCATCAATGGGAATAAGCCAGTGAGATCACTAACCGCTTGGCACCAGGCAAGGTTCCTGATTTAGGCCGCTCTCGTGATCTAACCGGCTCGCCCAGATTCTCGCCAGGCGCGACAAAGCCTTTAAATCGTGCCCAGTGTTCCTTTGTCAAGGTTATTGATTTACATTGCAAATAGCTGAGGCCCCAAAATCCCTGTGGCACTTCACTCATTGCAGTTTCCCAACCTGAAATTGAATCATTTACCCTAATCCTCTGTCCATGCTATTATTATCCCCAACACCATGAATCATAGAATTTATAGTGCAGAACCACACCAGGCCATTCAGCCCATCGAGTCTGCACTGGCACTTGGAATGAGCATCCCATTTAAGCCCACACTTCCAACCTATCCCCGTAACCCAGTAACCCCACCTAAACTTTTTGGACACTAAGGGCAATTTAGCATGGCCAATCCACCTAAACTGCACATCTTTGGACTGTGGGAGGGAACCGGAGCACTCGGAGGAAACCCACACAGACACGTGGAGAACGTGCAGACTCAGCACAGACAGTGGCCCAACCCTGGAATCAAACCTGGGACCCTGGAGCTGTGAAGCAACTGTGCTAACCACTGTGCTACCGTGCTGTCAATGCAGTAACTTGTTATGTGGTACTTTATTACATACCTCCAGAAATCCAAATACTACATCCACCGGTTCCCCTTTATCCATCCTTCTTGTATGTCCTCAAAAAACCCTAATAAACTTGTCAAAAATTTGTGTTACATAAAATCATGTTGATTCAGTTTGATTGTATTATGATTTTCTCAATGTCTTGCTGCTACTTTCTTAATTATTGATTCCAGCATTTTCCCCAATGATAGATGATGGGCTAACTGGCCTTTGGTCTCCTGCACTTTCCAACCCCTTTCTTGAATAGCAGTGTAACATTTATGGTTTTCCAATCCACTGGGTCTTTTCCAGAATTGAGAGAATTTTGGAAGATTACAATCAATGCATTCACGACCTACCTCTGCAGTCACTTCTTTTAAAAGCCGAGGATGCAGGATATCGGACCCAGGGGCCTTGTCAGCTTTTACTTCCATTAGTCATCAGAGTATTTATTTTCCCTGTGATTGCTTAAAGTTCCTCTCTCTCTCTTTGGCTTCTAGATTTTCTATTCTTGGGGTGCTTTAGTGTCTTCTGATGTGAAGTTACAAAATATTTGTTCAAAGTCTCTGTCATATTCTTGTTTCCTATTATTAACTTCCTAATCTCGTCCTTTAAGGGACCAAGAATTACTTTAGTTACTCCCTTCTTATTAACTTGTAGAAACTCTTCATGTTTGTTTTTATACTTCTTGGTAGATTCCTCATATTTTAATTTTCCCCTCTTTATTATTCATTTAGTCATTGTATGCTGCTTTCTAAAATGTTCCCAATCTTCTGTCCTACAACTAAATATTTGCTGCATTTTATGCCTTTTGTATAATTTATACCGTCCTTCACTTCATTGATTAGCCACAGATGGTTCATTCTTTTCTTGGAATCCTTCTTCCTCTGTGGAATATATCTTTGTTCAGGCATTACTACTTTACTCTCTGGAGGAGTAAAGCTTCCAGGTGCTCTAAGAACAGAAGACGCTTCCTGTAAATGAGTGGAAAGCAGAACCTGTTGTCAGTTGTAGAGCCATTTGGCAAAAAACAATACAAGCCCCTCTTAACATGCATATGCAGTTACTCAGCTGGCATTACCTGGACATTCCAGAGATTTTTTTGAAACTAGTTTTTAAGTTACATTTTAAAAAGACAAGATTCTCCGTTACACCAGCCGGTTTTCCATTGTGGGGCAGCCCCACGCTGTCGGGAAACCCCCAGGCGCCGGCATAAAAGGAGAATCATGCCGGCGGGGAATCCTGGTCAAGGACTACAAAACTAGTTTCTATGGTGCTGCAGTTGGCTGTGCTACAGAAACATGAAGGCTAAACATGGCATAGTCCATGCTTCTGTTCCTCCCCCCCCCCCCCCCCCCCCCCCCCACCCATCCCCAGTGCGGCCTGTTCTTACCAGAAATCTGGGAGTCTGGTCCAGGATCATATTTAGAAAACCTTCTTCATATCTTCTCAAAGACCTTGACATGCTCCTTAAAGGGGCTGGTTTAGCACACTGGGCTAAATCACTGGCTTTTAAAGCAGACCAAGGCAGGCCAGCAGGACGGTTCAATTCCCTTACCAGCCTCCCCGAACAGGCGCTGGAATGTGGCGACTAGGGGCTTTTCACAGTAACTTCATTTGAAGCCTACTTGTGACAATAAGTGATTTTTTTTTAAAGTATGGTACCCAGAATTAGACAGTCCTCCAACTGGGGCCTAAGTAGACTATAATGTTTTGATAAATTCTTTGCCTTTGTACTCTTGTTCATAAATCCCAGGATTCTTTAGCAGCTTCATCAACTTGTTTACCCACCTTCGAAGATTTGTGTTTTTGAAACTCAAGTTTTTTTGTTCCAGCACTCTTCATAGGGTGGATAAGGGGACTTGATAAGAGTGAATACTGGGAGGATGTTTCCCAGTTTACAGTTTAAGAATAAGATTAAAGTGGAAAAAAGGAGATTTTATTTTCTCTGATGGTCATTAGTATATGGAATTATCTGCTCCAGGGAGCGGTGGAGGTTGGGTAATTAAATATGTTCATTGTCAAGCCATATAGATTTTTAATTGCCAAGGGACTCAAGGGGGGCGGACAGGAAAGTGGATCTGAGAACACAACCATATCCGCCTTGACTTTATTGAATAGCAGCAGAGGCTCAAACGGCAGAATGGCCTACTCCTGCTCTTAAACCATATGTTCAATGCACCTTCTTTAAAATTACACCATTTCACTTCTATTGCCTCTTATTCTTGCTTCTGAAATACATTGGGCGTGATCTAATGACCTTGTCCCACCCAACGAGGCCAATAAATCTTGTGGAAGGCCTCTTGCAAGGTTTATGATGCTCATTACACCTTGCGAGATCTACCGATCCACAAGCATGGACTAGGTGTACTGGCACTTGGTGGGGGGGAGGGTTTCCCAAGATATCCAGGTGTTCAGGCTCTGGGCAGGGTGGTACCCTGGCTTTCCCAATGCCACCGTGGCATTACCAAGCTGGAACGGCACTGGCAGAGTGCCAGGCTGGCAGTGTCAAGGTGCCCACGTGACATCTTGCCGGTGCCGGGGATAAGGGTGTCCTTATAAGGTGGGATGCAAGGGGCTCGAGGACCCCTTGATTGGTAAGTTGTGGCGCTGGAGAAGTCTGTAGGCCATAGTGGGGGATCCAGAAATCGGTGGCACCCGATCTCTTCCTGCACTGATGAGCTGAGCTCGTTGGTGCAGGAAATGAGCCTAAGTGTGGCCACGCTGCGGTATTCCTCGCCGAGGACCAAAATGAAGCAGGGGGCCATTTAATAGTGGTGCCTTTCTCAGCGCTGCAAGAGCTGGGAAACACCCCACTCAATGTGTCCGAAGCAGCACTCTGTTTCATTATAAGTAAATTGCGCCCATTATTTCACTCTTGTCTGTAAGGTAGTCGGGCAGTAAGGCTTATCATTACCAGGAACAGGAGCAGAATGGCAAACACACCCAACACTAATGCAGGATATAAATTATTACTGGATTACTTCAGTACCTATGTACTTTATCAATTACAATCTCACTTGCTGGCACAAGATGATAGCAGCAGAAAATCAACCTGGATTCAGCAATACTCTCCAAGGGAACAGACACTATATATGTCCTTGGTAATGGTCCACTATCTGCTTTTCTTCAGTCACACTTTTCTTGGTTAAAATTCATTGTGCTCCTATGAAGCAGTCCAGGTGTAACATGTGGCCACACAGTCTTTTCCAAGTATAGAACTATTTGTGATTCAAACTACCCAGAAGCGCAGCTCAGGGTCAAATACATTAATATTGCAGAAAATTAATCGAATAATTTTATTGAACAATTTAGATGATCCAATGTGAATTTTCGTGGTACAAACAATGTTCCCTCTAATATTTTCCATCCATGTGTTGTCACGGCACCCTGGGCTAGTGTGTGGTCAATTCCAGCCTCACTTGACCCGGGGTCGTAATACAGGTGAAATAAGATTTTATTTAAAATAACCGAGGTCCTTGGTTGAGCCCAATAAACTGCAGTCACCAAGTTTGTAACTTTAAAGCACAAGTAACCTTTTATTATATGCAGTATAATAATAATAATAGCTTATTGTCACAAGTAGGCATCAATGAAGTTACTGTGAAAAGCTCCTATAATTAAACGGGTGAAAAATGTAGCTACCCCTTTTCCAACTGCCCTTCCTCATTCGCCCCACACTTCACGCTCATGCACACACACACAAAACAGAGGGGAAAGGATGTTGGGAAGGGAAATAAAATATTAATAAAAATAAAAGGATAATTATCGGGCAGCATGGTGGCCTAGTGGTTAGCACAACCGCCTCACGGCGCTGAGGTCCCAGGTTCAATCCCGGCCCTGGGTCACTGTCCGTGTGGAGTTTGCACATTCTCCCCGTGTCTGCGTGGGTTTCGTCCCCACAACCCAAAAATGTGCAGAGTAGGTGGATTGGCCACGCTAAATTGCCCCATAATTGGAAAAAATAATTGGCTAATCTAAATTTAAGAAATAAAAATAAAAGGATAATTATCTTTGATGCACTGGGATGACTTCCAGTCAATGTCTTTCTGAAGTTCAGCTTTCGTTTTGATACTTCTTCCTTTTAGGCTTGAGATGTTTTTTCTGGCACAGTTGTCTGCTTTCTCTGCAGACTCAACATCATTTCAGGTTACATAGGAGCAGGAGTAAGTGATTCAGCCCCTTGAGCCAGTTTCGCCATTCAGTGAGATTGTGGCCGATCTGTTGCCTATTTCCATATACCTGCCTTTGGGTCAATCCCTTAATATCTTTGCGAAACAAAAATCTATCTACCTTAGATTTTAAATTGGCAACTGATCGAGCTTCAACTGCTGTTTGTTGGAGAGAATTCCAAACCTATGCAGCAATAAATGCTTTCTAACATCTCTCCTGAATGGTCTGGCCCCAAGCTTTAGACTGTGCTCTCCAGTTTTAGAATCTCCAACCAGTTGAAATAGTTCATTTTTACTTACCTGTTAATATCTTGACAATAACGAAATATCTTGAAGCAAAGAATGTGCTTGTATTTTAATCATTTGACAAAGTAAAGTTGAATTGTCAACGATGGCTCAAGACCAGGATCTTTTATTTCAGTTTGACATGCACAAAATAGAAAGAGCTAATGTGACTTGCCTTTTGAATTGGTGGAAAAGGCGACTCTTATATGGAGTGCTTTCTTTACTTAAAACTACAATGAACACTAAGAAAATAGTTGTCATTTCTTCACATTGTTATGAATGCCTACTTCATGGGTGATGGGAATATTTTAGAGTTAATTTTTAGTTGTGGGAAAATTGAAGTTGAACTGTAGAAAATGGGATAAACAGTGCCATTAAAAGGTTGGGGACATGTTAATTTAAGGGGTTAACAGCTAGAAAGATAAGATCATAAAGGCAAGATTAGGGGATGTGGTGGCGCATTGGTATTGTCAGTGGACTAGTGATCCAGTGACCCAGGGCAAGATCTGGGGAGCCGGGTTCAAATCCCACCATGTCAGAGAGTGAAATTTGAATTCAATGAAAATCTGGAAGTAAAAGTCTAATGATGATCATGAAACCAGTGATGCTTGTCATAAAAACCCAACTGGTTCATTAATGCTCATTAGGGAAGGAAATTTGGCATCCTCACTTCTGTTAAATCGCAACCAGTGTTTACCTTACACCAGCAATAACCTGGTCTGTTGTTTGTGCAAGTATTCCTACAGCACCATCTGATGGAGGTTGTGTGGCAATAAAGGCCCAGGTTGTGTGGCAATAAAGGCCCAGATTTTGCAGACAAACCTCCAAGAGATAAATTAAACTTTATAATTAAAATCTTTCATCACAATGCCACTTTCATTGTGCAAAAAGTTAATCAACGTGTACAAATGGAATTTGTGCATTGTGTTACGGACAGGAGGGCGCATTATTTTAAACATCCTTGATTCCTTCTATCACCATCCATCTGTAAACATGAAGTTGTTTTCATTCCTTCCCCCTTCATAAGCGGTGGTATATTTTGTAACCCCGCTCTGTTTTGGTGTGGTCCAATTTTCTTTTAATAACTCCACAATGAACTCACGATAGAATAAACTCAAAGGGTTAGTTTGTTTGCACACACTCAAAATGTAGGAGAGAAGTAACGTTGCTTCCTTTTCACTCAAACAGTAAAACGATAGAGAAAAGAAAAATTTACAGGGCAAGAACACAGAGGAAAGACCTATTATTTCACGTGAGTCCAGAATGAAGGTTCAATTAGGTATTTGTTCACGAAGGTCAATGGCTGAAATGAGATGCTGTATAATTCACTTTTCCAGTAGAGCTGCATTTATAAGAGGAGATAGGCATGCAGCGATGAATGAGTCTTGTATGCTATGGTACAGAGATTCCAGTAGAACCAATGTTGATGGAGCCAGGTATTCAATCTGGAGCCCCTTTTCTATGCTACTGCTTGTAGATGGTAAGGTAGCAGACGGAGTTTTGTAGTACAGCAAGGAAATATAACTGGTTCCACCAGCTAGACGAGGTCCAGTGGTGCAGTGGGTTGCATCCCTGCCTCTGAGTCAGTGGCTCCAGATTAAAGTCCCACCCCAAGACTTGGTGGTGGGATATATGTTCACAATGTAGTCAAAGAGGTTGAATGGCAACAGACTAGCAACCTATTCCAGGAAATTCTAGCTTTGGGAATAGACGTAAGTATGTGCTCTGTCTGCCCCATGTGCCTGTCGGCACAGAGGAGGTGATTGGTGGATGGACCAGCTAGACGTTCATGTCGCATACTCCCACCTCTTCACCGTGCCTTTAACAAAGGGTGTTATTGAGCCCCTTGGTCTCTGTATTCTTACAAGAGGTCAAACAGTTATGCATCAAACAAACACTTGACACTGAACTTATGATTCAACACGATTTTATTCACTAAACTTGCATCAAATAGTTTCTGGTGTGGAGAATTCCGCTGAGTATAATTGCTGACGCTGGGACTGAGTCAATGATGTTCCATGACAGCAAAGCTGGCACCGTTCCCAGATCAATCCATCGACCGTTAAGAGGCTAGCACCAGCACCACATGAAACGCGACCGATTCTAATGAAAAACGGTGTCTGGTTTGTTGGATTCGTGGTTGGCACTTGAGAGGCTGACAAGCTGCAGCCGCATATAAGCGCTCCACTCCCCCCACACACCATCCCAGCCAACAAGATGGCAGCAAGGAGAGCGGCACCGCGGTTCACCGATGTTGAGTTGGAAACCCTACTAAACAAAGTGGAGGAGAGGAGGGCCAGCATGTACTTCAGGGTGGGAGGCAGTTGCCACCCACTGCTGTGCACTGGGCCTGGACAAAGATGGGAGATGTAATTAGCGCTGTGGGAAAGACCGCTAGGACCGGCCAGCAGTGCCGCGAGAAAGTGCACGATCTCCTCGGGGCGGCCAGAATGAGTAGGCAGCACTGTGTAAACCTCATCCCTACTCACCCCCCCCTCCCCACCTGGGGGTGACCGAAACCCCACCCTGCACCACCTGCCAGCACCCATACCTGCTGCCATGGCCGGGTATCCTGGCCACAATGGCCACCTGCCACCCTCCCCCTGTGCTGCATGCGTCCGACTATCTA
Source organism: Scyliorhinus canicula (assembly GCF_902713615.1). Classification (NCBI taxonomy): domain Eukaryota; kingdom Metazoa; phylum Chordata; class Chondrichthyes; order Carcharhiniformes; family Scyliorhinidae; genus Scyliorhinus; species Scyliorhinus canicula. Next base: position 47,531,562 of record NC_052156.1, read on the forward strand.
ACACTGTGCGTTTTCTGACGCCCCCACCCCCCGGAGAAAGCGGTGCACAACCACCGGCAGCGGGAGGAAACTGGAGGGGGTAAGCGGGACCTGCAGCCCCTCACCGCAGCAGAGCAGTGGGCACTGGACCTGATCAATGGGCCGAGGGAGCAGGCAGTCACCGAAGTGGAGGTTCGCATCAGGCGAGCAAGTGACACCACGCTGAGTTGCGGTTCCCCATGGTATGTACGTTCACCACCCCCATACCCCCTACTTCCCTCATGAGCCCTATATCCCCCATACTGCACCTCCCCCCCGCACACACACGGCACGACCCCAGCAACTGCCACCCGACACCCCAACCTGTGATCCAATCATGCGTCTTATTTTGTGTTTTGCAGGATCACCTGGAGATGACGCAGGCCCATCTGGTGCAGACATTGTCAAACCCAGGGGTGCAACCCGCGGGTGGGTCGCGGGCAGGTGTCGGGAGGGTCGTGGAGCCGTCCGTTGCGGCGCTCCCTATCGCGCAAATCCGCGCGCAACAGCTGCAGCAGCCGGTTTTTAACTATGCCGGCTGCAAGCGGCCTTCAAAACGGCCACGAACATATAAAGAAAATTGGGCTGCACTTTTTTTATATGGTTGCAGCCTTTTTGTTACAAGTTCGGGGGGCCAAAGGCACCGAAGGAACAAAGGGACCACTGGGACCAAAGGGACCCAAAACCATTTCCTCCATTTTTGTCAGCAACAAACAAGGTAAGAGAAAATGGTGGGTTGCGCAGGTCAGCCGGTGTGGGCCGTGAAGGTCGGCCGGGTTGGGTGTCAAAGGTTGGCCGGTTCGTAAAAATGGGTCCCCGGAAAAAAAGAAGTTTGAAAAGCACTGATCTCATGTACCGACCCCAACCACAACCCCAACCCCAGGAGAAGAACAATGAGGAGGACATGGACACGAACAGGAGCCCTTGACCCGCAGCCGGGGACACCCTGGAGCACCTATCCGGGGATGACACTGTTTCCACCACCCTCCACCATCCCAGAGACACTCACCTCAGTTGGGCACCTGAGTGAAGAGGCTACTGGGGCACTATCTAGTGCGCACCGCACACACAAATCCGGTACAGCAGGTGGAGGTAGGAACTCTTGGGGGGGCAGACTGTTGGAGGCCAGACTGACCCCAGCAACTGGCTGCCTTCTGGAACAAACAGTCCCATCTATTGTGGCGCTGTAGTCTCAGAACTAGGGATTACATGAGGGCGTGTCGGCAACTATCCAGCACCTGCAGGAGCAGTTGGAGGAGCCTAAACACCTGCAGGAGCAGGAGATGGTGTCAACCATATGTGCAACCCAGGCTAACACTGCACGGGGGCCGTCTGCAGTTGAGGCCTTGGGGCAAAGGTTTTGGACATGGGTCAAGATGTCCAAAGCCTGGGGTACTCTGTGTGGGTGGTGGCCAAAGCCCAGGACAGGACTGCCCTCTCAAAGGCAGCCATGTGCCAGTGCCACCTGGACATTGTAGTAGTGCTCCTGATCATGGCCCAGTCACAGCAGGCCATGGCTGAGAGTGTCGGTGGCATTGCCTAATTGCTGGCTGATGTGGCACAGACCCAGAGGGAGGTGGCTCAGTCCCAGAGGGAGATGGCGCCAGGAGAGTCTCAGCAGTTAGCTCCGCTTGCACCCCCTTCCCATGGGATAGCCCAGGGGCCATGGGTAACCCCGCGGGAGGCGGGGGTGCTAGGTCCCACACGGGTGATTCCCGCAGGGGAGGTGCTGGAACAGCACAGCACCTCAGGCTCCCCCTCTCATGTCCTGGGCACATCTGGTGGGCAGCGGAAGAACAGGGAAGCACCACGACACCTGGGAAACAAAATCAGCAGCCAGACTCATCCAGACCCGCTCGCCTCATGAGACGGCCGCCAAAGGAGACCCAAGTCAGAAGGCAGGAATCATCTCAGGCCACCTCCATTATTGATGTACCACCTGGAGATCCACTTAGGTACGAGGCAGTGTCCCTGATAAGGAGGAAAACTTGTGGGCTTACCTGGGCGTTGAGGACTCGAAGCTTGTGGATGTCGGCAACGGCATCGGCGGCAGATTCGAGGTAAGCTTCGAAGCAGCTAAGCCAATGCTCAAATGTCGCAGTGGCATCGGCTGCTTGGGGGTACAGTTCCAGGCGATCAGGCTTGAGTGATGCATCCATCTTAAGCGTTTAGCTTATTAAATTGATGCGCCATCAATTATAACAAAGACGAGTTGTGGAATTAAATTGTGGCTTTAATAAGCTAAACGAAAACCTGCTGGCAACTGATCCCGAACTGGGGCAGGGCCAGAGGTTGGCCACCTTTATACACAGACTGAGGGGAGGAGCCACAGGCGGAGCCAGCAGAGACAACAAGCAATATATACAATGCAGTAACAGTGGTTTACTACATTCATCCCCTGTTAAAAAAAAAGAGTCCGGCAGGGGTGAAGTGGACTTAAAGATTGAGTCTGTGGACTTCCGGTTGCGGCTATGCGGAGCTAAGCCGCACGTTCGGCAGCTCCCGCTATTTAGGGAACTTTGGGCCGTTTCGAGGGCCCCAAACGGCACTGTTTCTACGCATCCCGGTGGGGGAAAGTGCCTGGAAGAACTTGCCCCACACTATATGGTGCTCACCCGGAGTGGGGGGAAGAGAAAGGCTGCAGTAACTCCCCAATAAAAACGGGGGAAGAAAAACAAAATGGCGGCCGGTGCTCCCGCTATTTAGGGACTTTTGGGCTGTTTCGAGGGCCCCAAACGGCGCTGTTTCTACGCATCCCGGTGGGGGAAGGTGCCTGGAAGAACTTGCCCCACACTATTTGGTGCTCACCCGGAGTGGGAAGAAGAAAAAGGCTGCAGTAACTCCCCCAAAAAAACGGGGGAAGAAAAACAAAATGGCGGCCGCGCAACACCCGAGGACTGGTGGAAGTGGGCGCAGGAGCAACAGGCCTCGCTCCTACGTTGTTTTGCTGAGCTGAAAGCTGAGCTGCTAGACTCCATGAATGCAACTACGACCAAGCTGCTTGGGACCCAGGCGGCCCAGGAGGAGTCTATTCGGGAGCTGCAGCGGCAGGCCGTTGAAAGAGAGGAGGAGGCCGTGGTCCTCGTGGGGAAAGTGGAGTTGCACGAGGCACTTCATAAAAAGTGGCAGGACCGCTTGGAGGAGCTGGACGTTCGCACGAGGCGAAAGAATCTGAGGATCCTGGGCCTGGCGGAGGGGCTGGAGGGGTCGGATCTCCCGGCGTATGTGACCACGGTGTTGAGCTCGTTGATGGGAGCGGGGTCCTTCCATTTGCCTCTGGAGCTCGAGGGAGCGCACAGAGTGATGGCCAGGAGGCCCAAGGCAGGTGAGCCCCCGAGGGTGGTGCTGGTGCGGTTCCACCGATTCAGTGACCGGGAGTGTGTGCTGCGCTGGACCAAGAAAGAGAGGAGCAGTAAATGGGAGAATTTGGTAGTGAGGATCTACCAGGACTGGAGTGCGGAGGTGGCGAAGCGGCGGGCCGAGTTCAACCGGACGAAGGCGGTGCTTCATGTCAAGCAGGTCAGATTTGGAATGCTGCAGCCTGCGCGTCTGTGGGTGACATACAAGGACCGGCACCATTACTTCGAGTCCCCGGAGGAGGCGTGGACCTTTGTACAGGCGGAGAAGCTGGACTCGAACTAGGGCCTGGGGACATACTTTGGCCGGCATTGTTTCCGCTGTGGCTGTTTTGTTCCAACTGTTAACTTTTTTAACTTCGACATGTGTGTTATGTATGCTGGTTTTCTGTTTGCTCTGTTTACGGGTGGGTTTGTTTGTTGGGCATGGTTGTGGGTTAGGTGGGGAGTGTTGGGGGTTTGTGTTCTATATGTTCTCTTCTGTACGGGGCTGGGGATTGAGGGGAAATTGGTTTTTGGGGAACTGCGTCAGAAGGGTGGGGTGTGGCAGGGTGAAAGCGCAGGCTTTCCTCTGGTTTCCCGCACTGCGGGGCAGGGGGGGGTGGAGCCTGCGGTGGGGGCAGGGCCTCTACGGGTCTTCTTTCACGCGCTGCAGCAATGCCAAGGAGGTGTGGCAAGAGGGGGATGACCCCATGCCGGGAGGGGATAGGTTTTGGCGGGAGCTGCCGGGGTCAGCAGAAGTCAGCTGACTCACGGAAGTACCATGGAGGGTGCGTCGCGGCTAGGAGGGGTCCTAGCCTGGGGGGGGGGGAATACCGGGTTGCTGCTGGAACGACTAGGAAGGAGCCGATGGGGGCCGGGGGGGGGGGGGGGGGGGGGGGGGGGGGGGGAAGAGGAGAGGCGCTATCACCATGGAGAACGGGTCGAGCGGGGTGTGCTGGCCTGGGGCGAACATCTGCCAAGCTATGGCTAGTCGGCGGGGGAGGGGGGCGGGTTGCCCTCTGATCCGGCTGATTACCTGGAACGTGAGGGGGCTGAACGGGCCGGTTAAGAGAACCAGGGTGTTCTCCCATCTAAGGGGGTTGAAGGCGGACGTGGCTATGCTCCAGGAGACCCACCTGAAGGTGGCGGACCAGGTCCGTCTGAGGAAGGGGTGGGTGGGGCAGGTTTATCATTCAGGATTGGACGTGAAGAACCGGGGGGTGGCGATTCTAGTGGGGAAGAGGGTGGCGTTTGAGGCGGCTGAGGTGGTGTCGGACAAGGAGGGCAGATATATCATGGTGAGGGGTAGGCTGCAGGGAGAGAAGGTGGTGCTGGTGAACGTATAGGCCCCGAATTGGGATGATGCTGGCTTCATGACGCGCTTGTTGGGCCGCATTCCGGACCTGGAGGCAGGGGGCCTGATCATGGGGGGAGACTTTAACACAGTGCTGGATCCCACACTGGACCGGTCCAGTTCAAGGACGGGTAGGAGACCGGCGGCGGCCAAAGTGCTGAGGGGATACATGGACCAGATGGGAGGGGTGGATCCCTGGAGGTTTGGGAGACCGAGAGCGCGGGAGTATTCCTTTTTTTCTCATGTCCATAGGGTTTATTCCCGGATATACTTTTTTGTCCTGAGCAGGGGCTTGATTCCGAGGATGCAGGATGCCGAGTACTCGGCCATAGCGATTTCGGACCATGCCCCGCACTGGGTTGATCTGGAGATGGGAGAGGCGCGGGACCAGCTCCCACTCTGGCGCCTGGATGTGGGGATGCTGGCAGAGGAGGAGGTGTGTAAGAGGGTTCGGAGAAGCATTGAGGGGTATCTGGATACCAATGATACGGGGGAGGTCCAGGTGGGGATGGTCTGGGAGACTCTGAAAGCAGTGATTCGGGGGGAGCTGATCTCCATCCGGGCCCACAGGGAAAGGAAGGAGGGGAAGGAGAGGGAGAGACTGGTGGGAGAGCTTCTGGAGGTGGACAGGAGATACGCGGAGGCACCGGAGGAATGGTTGCTGGGAGAACGGCGCAGGTTGCAGGCCAATTTTGACTTGTTGACCACCAGAAAGGCGGAGACACAGTGGAGGAGGGCGCAGTATATGAGTATGGAGAGGAGGCGAGCAGGATGTTGGCGCATCAGCTCTGTAGGCGAGATGCGGCTAGGGAAATTGGTGGAGTGAAGGATGGGGTGGAAATGTAGTGCAGAAGGGGACAGAAGTAAACGGGGTCTTTAGGGACTTTTACGAGGGATTGTACCGGTCGGAACCTCCGACGGGGATGGAGGGGATGGAGAGCTTCATGAACAGGCTATGTTTCCCAAGAGTTCAAGAGAGGCTGGTAGAGGGGCTGGGGGCGCCGATAGAGTTGGAGGAGCTAATCAGGGGGATCGGGCAAATGCAGTCAGGTAAGGCCCTGGGGCCGGAAGGGGTCCCGGCGGAATTTTACAAAAAATATGCGGACCTGGTGGGTCCCCTGCTGGTGCAAACCTTCAATGAGGCATGGGAGGGGGGGGCTTTGCCCCCGACGATGTCGCGGGCACTGATCTCTTTGATCCTAAAACGGGATAAGGACCCCTTGCAGTGTGGATCATATAGGCCTATCTCGCTCCTTAACGTAGACGCTAAGTTGCTGGCGAAGATCCTGGCTACCAGGATAGAGGACTGTGTGCCAGAGGTAATTCATGAAGGTCAGACAGGATTTGTCAAGGGGCGGCAGCTCAACACGAATGTGCGGAGACTGCTCAATGTTATCATGATGCCGGCAGTGGAAGGGGAGGCGGAGATAGTGGTGGCGCTGGACGCAGAGAAAGCGTTTGATAGAGTTGAGTGGGGGTACCTGTGGGAGGTTCTTGGACAGGTTTGGATTTGGGGAGGGATTCATCAAATGGGTGAGGCTGCTCTACGCGGCTCCGATGGCGAGTGTAGTCACAAATGGAAGGAGATCGGAGTACTTTAGGCTCTATCGTGGGACCAGGCAGGGGTGCCCCCTGTCCCCCTTGCTCTTTGCACTGGCGATTGAACCGCCGGCCATGGCGTTGAGGGAGTCAGGGAAATGGAGGGGTCTGGTGCGGGGTGGGGAGGAGCACCGGGTATCGCTGTATGCGGACGACCTGCTGTTATATGTGACGGACCCAGAGGGGGGAATGCCGGGGGCGATGGAGCTGTTAGCGGAATTTGGGGGCTTCTCGGGCTATAAGCTAAACTTAGGAAAGAGCGAGGTATTTGTAGTGCACCCGGGAGATCAGGAGGAGGGAATCGGGAGGCTCCCCTTCAGGAGGGCAGTGAAGAGTTTCAGGTACCTGGGGGTGCAGGTGGCCAGGAGTTGGGGGGCTCTTCATAAGCTTAACTTCACCAGACTAGTGGAACAGATGGAGGAGGAATTTAAAAGGTGGGACATGGTGCCGCTATCGCTGGCGGGCAGAGTGCAATCCGTCAAAATGACGGTTCTCCCGAGGTTCTTGTTCCTCTTCCAGTGCTTGCCCATCTTTATCCCAAGGGCCTTTTTTAAAAGGGTGACCAGCAGCATCATGGGATTTGTTTGGGCGCATGGCACCCCGAGGGTGAAGAGGGTCTTCTTGGAGCGGAGTAGAGATGGGGGGGGGCTGGCGTTGCCCAACCTCTCGGGGTACTACTGGGCGGCCAACGTGTCGATGGTGCGTAAGTGGGTGATGGAGGGGGAGGGGGCAGCATGGAAACGGATGGAGAGAGCGTCCTGTGGGGATACAAGCCTGGGGGCCCTGGTAACGGCATCGTGGCCGCTTCCTCCCACGGGGTATACCACGTGTCCGGTGGTGGCGGCTACCCTCAAGATTTGGGGGCAGTGGAGGCGACATAGGGGAGAAGTGGGGGGCTCGATGGAGGCTCCGTTAAGGGGGAACCACAGGTTCGTCCCGGGGAACATGGATGGGGGATTTCAGGGATGGTATAGAGCGGGCATTAGACAGCTGAGGGACCTGTTTAATCGACGGAAGGTTTGCGAGCCTGGGGGAGTTGGAGGAGAAATTTGGGCTCCCGCCGGGAAACATGTTTAGATATCTGCAGGTAAAGGCATTTGCTAGACGGCAGGTGGAGGGATTTCCTGCGCTCCACGCGAGGGGTGTGAGTGACAGGGTGCTCTCGGGGTTCTGGATCGGGGAGGGGAAGATATCCGATATCTACAAGCTTATGCAGGAGGTGGAAGAGGCATCAGTAGAGGAGCTGAAAACTAAGTGGGAGGGGGAACTGGGGGAACAGATCGAAGACGGGACATGGGCTGATGCCCTGGAGAGGGTAAATTCTTCCTCCTCGTGTGCGCGGCTTAGCCTCATTCAATTCAAGGTGCTGCATAGGGCCCACATAACTGGGACGAGGATGAGTAGGTTCTTTGGGGGTGAAGATAGGTGTGCCAGGTGCTCGGGGAGCCCAGTGAACCATGCCCATATGCTCTGGGCATGCCCGGCATTGGAGGAGTTCTGGAAGGGGGTGGCGAGGACTGTGTCAAGGGTGGTGGGATCCAGGGTCAAGCCAGGATGGGGACTCGCGATCTTTGGGGTAGGGGTAGAGCCGGGAGTGCAGGAGGTGAAAGAGGCCGGTGTGCTGGCCTTTGCGTCCCTAGTAGCCCGGCGAAGGATTTTGCTACAATGGAAGGACGCGAGGCCCCCAAGCGTGGAGACCTGGATCAATGACATGGCGGGCTTCATTAAGCTTGAGAAGGTCAAATTCGCCCTGAGAGGATCGGTGCAAGGGTTCTTTAAACGGTGGCAACCTTTCCTCGACTTTCTGGCTCAACGATAGGGTACTGGGACAGTAGCAGCAGCAACCCGGGGGGGGGGGGGGGACGTTGATTATGTTTGCTTATTTTATTTAAATTTGATTTATTTAATTTTAATTTATGGTTATGTTTTCTTGTGGGGGGGGGGGGGGGGGAGTGTGACACATGTGATGTTACGGTTTGGGGGGAATTGTGGGTGTTATGGGGCTGTTAGTTGCATATTACTCTTGTTGCTATACTTGTTGTTATATTTTTATACTTTCTGTAAAAAATTCCAATAAAAATTATTTAAAAAAAAAAGATCGAGTCTGTCGGGGGCTTTGACCTTCCGCCGTGAATGCCTCAGTCCCGACTGTGGTGTGGGCACTGGTGTTGAGACCTGCGTGTCCGGAAGCGTGTAGTCTTCTTCTTCATCCAGTAGTTGAGTCGGTGGAGAGGGAGACAGACGGTGTAGGGGCGGGGTGGTGGTGATGGTCGCTGGGGGGCCTGCGGGTGCCAAATTCCGAAGCAGCCGAGTAGCGGTGGAGGGAGACGGTGTAGAGTCGTGGGTGGTGGTGATGGTCGCTGGGGAACCTGGGGGTGCCAAATCCCGAAGGGAGACTGTGTCCTGCCGCCCGTCATGGTGTGCCACGTGGGCATATTCTGGGTTGGCAAGGAGGAGAAGAACCCTTTCGATCAGGGGATCCGATTTATGACTCCTCGCATGCTTCCGGAAGAGGACGGGCCCTGGGACTGACAGCCAGGACGGGAGCGAAACCCCGGAGGTGGACTTCCTGGGGAAGACAAACATTCATTCGTGATCATTGGTGGCAGTGCACAGAAGCGACCGGACAGAGTGGAACGCATCGGGAAGGACCTCCTGCTAGTGGGAGACTGGGGTCGTCTAGACCGCAAGGCAAGAAGGACGGCCTTCCAGACCGTCGCGTTCTCCCTCTCCACCTGTCCGTTTTCCCGGGGGTTGTAGCTGGTAGCCTTGCTTGAGGCGATGTCCTTGCTAAGCAGGAACTGACGCAACCCATCACTCATGAAAGAGGAACCCCGATCGCTATGGATGTAGGTGGGGAAACCGAATAAGGTGAAGAGACTGTGCAGGGCCTTCATGACAGTGGCAGAGGTCATGTCAGGGCATGAAATGGCGAAAGGGAAACGTGAGTACTTGTCAATAATGTTGAAGAAGTACACGTTACGGTCAGTGGTGGGGAGGGGCCCTTTGAAGTCGATGCTAAGGCGCTCAAAGGGGCAGAAAGCCTTTACCAGGTGCGCTCTGTCTGGCCGATAAAAGTGTGGTTTGCACTCTGCGCAGACCTGGTAGTCCCTGGTCATGGTCCTGACCTCCTCGATGGAGTAAGGCAGGTTGCGGGCCTTGACGAAATGTAAAAAACGGGTGACCCCCGGGTGACAAGAAGTCATTGTGGAGGTCCCGAAGTCGGTCTACTTGTGCGCTGGCACATTTACCGCGGGATAGCGCATCTGGGGACTCATTGAGCTTCCCAGGTCGATATAAGATATCATAATTGTAGGTGGAGAGTTCGATCCTCCGCCTCAGGATCTTGTCATTCTTGATCTTGCCCCGCTGTGTGTTATTAAACATGAAAGCAACCGACCATTGGTCAGTGAGGAGAATGAATCGCCTGCCGGTCAGGTAATGCCTCCAATGTTGCACAGCTTCCACAATGGCTTGGCCTTCCTTTTTGACGGAGGAGTGTCGAATTTCAGAGGCCTGGAGGGTACGGGAGAAGAAAGCAACGGGCCTGGCCGCCTGGTTGAGGGTAGCGGCCAGGGCAAAGTCAGACGCATCGCTCTCCACCTGGAACGGGGTGGACTCGTCTATTGCGTGCATTGTGGCTTTGCCAATATCTGCCTTGATGCGGTTGAAGGCCAGACAGGCCTCAGCCATCAGGGCAAAAAGGGTAGATTTAATGAGTGGGTGGGCCTTGTCCGCATAATTGGGGACCCACTGGGCATAGTAAGAGAAGAGCCCCAGGCATCTCTTCAGGGCATTGGGGCAGTGGAGGAGGGGATGTTTCAGGAGAGGGCACATGCGGTCAGGGTCGGGCCCTAGGACCCCGTTTTCCACCACGTAGCCAAGGATGGCGAGGCGGGTTGTGCGGAAAACGCATTTCTCCTTATTATATGTGAGGTTAAGGTGTTTAGCGGTGTGGAGGAAATGTCGGAGGTTAGCGCCATGGTCCTGCTGGCCATGGCCGCAGATGGTGATATTATCCAGATATGGGAACGTGGCCCGCAGCCCGTACTGGTCAACCATTCGGTCCATCACTCGTTCGAAGACCGAGACCACATTGGTGATGCTTAAGGGGACCCTGAGGAAGTGGTAGAGGCAGCCATCTGCCTCGAAGGCAGTGTGCTGGTGGTCCTCCGGGCGGATAGGGAGCTGGTGGTACACGGACCTCAAGTCAACAGTGGAGAAGACTCGATACTGCGCAATCTGAATGACCATATCAGATATGCAGGGAAGGGGGTACGCATCGAGCTGCGTGTACCGGTTGATCGTCTGATTGTAGTCGAGGACCATCCATCGATGCTTCTCCCCAGTCTTGCGACCACCACTTGGGCTCTCCAGGGGCTGGTACTGGCCTCTATGATCCCTTCCCACAGGAGTCGCTGGACCTCTGACCTGATAAAGGTCTTGTCACGGGCACTGTATTGTCTGCTCCTAGTGGCGACGGGCTTACAGTCCGGTGTGAGGTTAGCGAAAAGCGAGGGTGGAGCGACCTTAAGTGGCGCGAGGCTACAGACAGGGAGGGGGGCATCAGGCATGGGCCCACTGAAATTCAAGGTAAGGCTTCGGAGGTGGCACTGAAAATCAAGACAGAGTAATAGGGCAGTGCAGAGATAAGGGAGGATGTAGAGCTTGAAATTAGCGTACTCTACACCCTGTACCGAAAGGTTTGCGACACAGTACCCCCGGATCTCCATGGAATGTGATCCGGAAGACAGGGAGATTTTCTGGGTCACGGGTAAAATTGGGAGGGAGCACCCGTATCTAGGTGGATGAAGCAGTCAGTGCTCCCGGAGTCGAAGAGGCAGGTCGTCTCTTGCTCGTTGGTCCGGATGGCCATCATGGATTTAATGAGGTGATGAGGTCAAGAGTGATGGAGGCGGAGCTTTGGAAGGTGGGTGGGCTGTCCGAGAGTAGCGGAGGCCAGCGTACGACTGGGTGAGCAGGGGTTCCAGGAGGCAGCGGGGTGATTCCAAGATGGTGGCCCCCACGTGGCGGGTGGCGTCAAAGATGGCGGTCCGCACGGGTTGCACGTGGCGGGTGGTGTCAAAGATGCCGGTCAGCACGGGTCGCACGTGGCGTCGAAGATGGTGGCCCCCACGGGCCGGACGTGGCAGATGACGTGGTAGAGGGGGGGCAGTCCCGACAGTCAACATGCAGCGCTGCTGCTGCTGGGTCTGGAAACTTTAGGAACAGGTCGGGCCTGGTAGACTTTGGCGAAGTGGCCCTTCTTTCTGCACCCGTTGCAGATTGCGCTCCGTGCTGGGCAGCATTATCTGGTGTGCTTACCCTGGCCACAGAAGTAGCATCTCGGGCCTCTGGAATTGGCGGATTGATGCGTGGTACAGGCTTGCGACGCACCTGGGTCGGTTGACGGCGGTGCCCACGAGGTCCACGAGGGTGCCGCGTGGTCGGAGGTGAAGGCATCCATGTTATGGAAGGCCACTTCCAGCGAATTCGAGAGCTGTACTGTCTCTTGGAGGCCGAGGGTACCCCCTTCTAGCAGGTGCTGGCAGATGTAGTTAGATTTTATGCCAGCAACATAGGCGTCCCTGATCAGCAGCTCCGTGTGCTGGACAGCCGATAACCGCCTGACAACTACAGTTCCGGCCGAGTACCCGCAAGGCGCACAGGAATTCGGCCTGCGATTCTCTAGGGCGTTGACACCTCGTGGCAAGAAGATGCCTAGCGTACACCTCATTTACTGCCTTGACATACTGCCCCTTCAGCAGTGTTATCGCCTCCGCGTACGAGGCAGTGTCCCTGATAAGGAGGAAAACCTGCGGGCTTACCCAGGCGTTGAGTACTCGAAGCTTGTGGATGTCGGCGACGGCATTGGCGGCAGATTCGAGGTCAGCTTCGAAGCAACTTAGCTAGTGCTGGAATGTTGCAGTGGCGACGGCTGCTTGGGGGTCCAGTTCCAGGCGATCAGGCTTGAGTGATGCATCCATCTTAAGCGTTTAGCTTATTAAATTGATGTGCCATCAATTATAACAAAGGCGAGTTGTGGAACGAAACTGTGGCTTTAATAAGCTAAACGAAAACCTGCTGGCAACTGGGGCAGGGCCAGAGGTCGGCCACCTTTATACACAGACTGAGGGGAGGAGCCACAGGCGGAGCCAGCAGAGACAAGCAATATATACAATGCAGTAACAGTGGTTTACCACAATATATATAATACCGTAACAGTGGTTTACCACACTATCTTCCACTGTTTTAAGATCGCCTGCACCTCTGAACAGGTGAGTGGAGCAGGAATTGGTAATTGTGCAGGAAGCGACTAACCTGGTAAGTACTGAACAATGGCACAATATGGGAGCGAATGGACCCAACATTTTCAGGCACTGTATTGAAGGTCTTGTTTATTTATACAATTTCAGTGAATTACTAATGGTTGTAATTAAAGTTTCTCTGGTTTCAGGAAATCTTTCTTCCACCTTTGGATTCCTTGTTTTCCTGCTCACGGATGACCTCTGTAGCTTGTGGAAATTTTCACATAGTACCTACTTGTGCAAAACCAGAAACAAAGATACTTAGTGACAGGCTGCCCAACTGTAATAAGGTAAAAATAATAACATGTGCAGATGTCAAAAGATCAGGCATGGCATCATCGCATATCACATGGTCAGACAATCCCATGATAAAACCTCCAGGAATGCCTCCCCAAACAGAGCTGGAAATCCCACTCTTGGCTGTGATTATTTACTAATTTTGCAATATTTGCGGTGTACTTAAACCGAGAGATTGCAGCTGTTCAAGAGAGCCGAGCAGTAAGTCACATATTTCAAACCTCTTCTGCTGGATTTGCTGTTTAAATAGCAAATCTCCCTGCCAAAGTGCAGCAATTTACCGCCGTGGAAAAGCGCAATGAGGATTGTGAACCTTCGTCCGGGTCGAGCAGCTCATTGTCTCTGCCGCCCGGCTGGCTGAGCACAACCGGGTTCAGAGGCAGCACCTTACCGGGGAAGAAGGGGGAGGACTGAAACAGAATTAAAGTTTAAAACAGCGAGTCAGACTGGAGCTGCTGTCACTGGTCTTGAGCTGCCACCTGGGGGTTGCCATGGCGACGGATCCCCTGTGCTGCTAGGCCCCTTCCCCCTGGCAGGCGAGGCCGGGCTCCGCCGCCCCTTCCCCCGGCAGGCTCCGCCGGGTTCCGCCGCCCCTTCCCCCGGCAGGCTCCGCCGGGTTCCGCCGCCCCTTCCCCCGGCAGGCGAGGCCGGGCTCCGCCGCCCCTTCCCCCTGGCAGGGGAGGCCGCCCATTCACCCGGCAGGCGAGGCCGGGCCGAGTGTGATAGGCGGGGTGGAGTTTGCCTGGTGAGGCTCGGCTCGCTGACTTTGAGCTCTCAGCGGGACTAGATGGGTGCAAGGCGATAAATAAAACAACATAAACTGCTTCCTTCTTAGACTCACTTTACATTTGTCCGTTTAACGGAACTGTTTAATCGTTTATAAACCAGGATTTGCCAGGCCTTGGTCTGCCAGGGAGGGGAGTGTAGATCCAGGCTGTCAAGAACCAAGTGAAAACCTGGCATTAACTGTTCCTGTTTTGTTTACACCAGTAGATATTTGCATTTCAGAGATACATCAGTATCTGGGTTACTTTCACCACGAGAAAACACAAACTTCGTGAACTGAAAATGTCTTATTTAGCCCATGAAGTTGAACTGAGCAAGCGTCATGAAAAAATGTAAGTGAATTAAGGTAAACCTAGGCTCTCCTGTAACTTGGGCGTAGTTCAAAAAACAGGAACAGGTCTTTGAGCCCTCCAAGCCTGCGCCGATCATGGTTCCTGTCTAAACTAAAACCGTCTGCACTTCGGGGGTCTATTCTCCTCATATCCATGTATTCGTAAAGATGCCTCTTAAACATCGCTATTGTATCTGCATCCACCACCTCCCCCGGCAGTGTGTTCCAGGCACTCGCCACCCTCTGTAAAAAAAAACAACTTGTTTTGCACATCTCCACCTCAAAACTTTTCTCCTTACATCTTAAACCTATGCCTCCCAGTAATTGACTTTCCCACCCTGGGAAAAAGCATCTGACTGTTCACTCTGTCCATGCCATTCAATTTTGTTGACCTCTATTAGGTCGCCCCCTCAACTAGGTTTCAGTGAAAGCAATCAGAGTTTATCCAACCTTGACACATAGTTAATACCCTGCAGACCAGGTAGCATCCTGCTACACCTCTCCTGTATCCTCTCCAAAGCATCCACATCCTTCTGGTAGTGTGGCAAACAGAATTGTACACAATATTCCAAATAATAATGTATTGGTGTCAAAGTAGACTTAGATTAACACTGCAATGTGGTTACTGTGAAAATCCCCTAGTTGCCACGCTACCGCACCTGTTCAGGTGAACTGAGGGAGAATTCAGAATGTCCAATTCACCTAACAACCACATTTTCTGGGACTTGTGGGAGGAAACTGGAGGAAACCCATGCAGCCACAGGGAGAACATGCAGACTTCGCACAGACAGTGACCCAACCGGGAATCGAACCTGGGTCCCCGGCACTGTGAAGCAACAGTGCTAGCTACTGTGCCTCCCATTGTGGCCTAACTTGGATTGGATTGGATTTGTTTATTGTCACGTGTACCGAGGTACAGTGAAAAGTATTTTTCTGCAAGCAGCTCAACAGATCATTCAGTACATGGGAAGAAAAGGGAATTGAACAGAATTCAAGAAAATACATGAGAATACATAATAGGGCAACACAAGATATACAATGTAACTACATAAGCATTGGCATCGGATGAAGCAGACAGGGTGTAGTGTTAATGAGGACAGTCCATAAAAGGGTCATTTAGGAGTCTGGTGACAGTGGGGAAGAAGCTGTTTTTGAGTCTGTTCGTCCGTGTTCTCAGACTTCTGAATCACCTGCCCGATGGAAGAAGTTGGAAAAGTGAGTAAGCCGGGTGGGAGGGATCCTTGATTATGCTGCCTGCTTTCCCCCGGCAGCGGGAGGTGTAAATGGAATCTATGGATGGGAGGCAGGTTCGTGTGATGGACTGGGCGGTATTCACGACTCTCTGAAGTTCCTTGCGGTCCTGGGCCGAGCAGTTGCCATACCAGGCTGTGATGCAGCCCGAGAGGATGCTCTCTATAGTGCATCTGTAAAGTTGGTAAGGGTTAATGTGGACATGCCAAATTTCCTTAGTTTCCTGAGGAAGTAAAGGCGCTGTTGTGCTTTCTTGGTGATAGCGTCGACATGAGTGGACCAGGATAGATTTTTGGTGATGTGCACCCCTAGGAATTTGAAACTGCTCACCATCTCTACCTCGGCTCCGTTGATGCTGACAGGGGTGTGTACAGTACTATGCTTCCTGAAGTCGATGACCAGCTCTTTAGTTTTGCTGGCATTAAGGGAGAGATTGTTGTCGTTGCACCACTCCACTAAGTTCTCTATCTCCCTCCTGTATTCAGACTCGTCGTTGTTCGAGATCCGGCCCACTATGGTCGTATCGTCAGCAAACTTGTAGATGGAGTTGGAACCAAGTTTTGCCATGCAGTCGTGTGTGTACAGGGAGTAGAGTAGGGGGCTAAGTACGCAGCCTTGCGGGGCACCGGTGTTGAGGACTATTGTGGAGGAGGTGTTGGTGTTCATTCTTACTGACTGTGGTCTGTTGGTCAGAAAGTCAAGGATCCAGTTGCAGAGTGGAGAGCCAAGTCCTAGGTTTTGGAGCTTTGATATGAGCTTGGCTGGGATTATGGTGTTGAAGGCGGAGCTGTAGTCAATAAATAAGAGTCTGATGTAGGAGTCCTTGTTTTCGAGATGCTCTAGGGATGAGTGTAGGGCCAGGGAAATGGCGTCTGATGTGGACCGGTTGCGACGGTATGCGAATTGAAGTGGGTCAAGGCGTTCCGGGAGTATGGAGGTGATGCGCTTCATGATCAGCCTCTCAAAGCACTTCATTACAACTGACGTCAGGGCCACCGGGCGGTAGTCATTGAGGCACGTTGCCTGGTTCTTCTTTGGTACCGGTATGATGGTGGTCTTCTTGAAGCAGGTGGGGACCTCGGAGTGGAGTAGGGATAGGTTAAAGATGTCTGTGAAAACCTCTGCCAGCTGGTCCGCGCAGGTTCTGAGTGCACGACCAGGGATCCCGTCCGGGCCCATCGCCTTCCGTGGGTTCACTTTCAGGAAGGCCAATCTGACTTCGGAAACTGTGATGGTGGGTATGGGTGAATTATGGGTTGCTGGGGCACTCGATAGCGGGTTGTTGGTTACCTGCTCAAACCGAGCATAGAATGCGTTAAGTTCATCGGGGAGGGGTGCACTGCTGCCAGAGATACTGCTCGGCTTGTATAAGCTCAGATAACTGAGGTTCTGGACAGCTGCAGCATGACTTGCCAATTTTTATACTCCATAGACAGTTGAAGACAACCATGCCGTATGCCTTTTTGCCTCCTTATCCACCTGCATTGTCACTTTTCAGTGATCTGTGGACTTGTACACCTCGATCTCTCTGCCTGTCAATAAATCTTAAGCCTTCAGCTTAATAAGTAGCTGCTGTCATTTCAGTTTTTTTTTTGTTATGAACCTGAATCGTTAACTCTTTCTGTCTCCTCAGATGCTGCCTGACCTGCTGAGTGTGTCCTGCACTTTTGTTTTTATTTCAGAATTCCAGCAGAAACTGTACTTTGCTTTTGTATTGGTGCAGTTGAGAGCAAACCAGTTTGTCAGACTTTCTTATAATTTAAGGGTTGTGCACATTCCTCTCATTGTGAACTTGCGTGGCGGAGAATTTGCTGTGAATTATCTAATATTTTTCTCTTGCCTACCTTGTATCATCAGGCACCCAGTGAACTTCATACTCTCTATTCAATTAATTTTTCATCACCGGTTCTTTCAAATGCAGTTCTATTGTCAATTGCTTGTACTGAACAAACCAAATTAAGTGTGAATTTCTTTTACTTTTAAAATGGTTATACCAATGGTGCATGAGTTGTTCTTCAGAAGAATTAATAACAAGACAATATGAATTATTCAAATATATATAACCCTCCCCAGAGGGGAAATTTATTCAGCCACCATTATGGATCAGATATATAATTGCCTTTGGACATATTGGGAATACAAAAATGCACTTCTACACCATCAATTCAAAAAGTTAAATATAGTAAACAGTTGCATAGATGCTAGACCACTGATCAATGTGGTCACACTTATATTCAATTACCTATGGTTTTTGTCAACATCAGCTTAGTAGGCATGACCGAAATGGTCAAAATTTCCAGTCAAGATAATGGCTAGGCTAATGGTGAGCTCTGTTATTTATGGGTAAAAGGCACAACACCCTGCAGTGGAGAGCAGACACGCAGTTAAATGCGAATATCTAAAAGTTGTTATCTGAGTTGCGTCGATCCACTACTAACTCTCTGAAACTGGTCAATCCACTACTAACTTTCTGAAACTGGTATCTTGCCTTTAGCCTCCTCTTTGAAGAACTTGCTATATTTTCTCATTAAATGTGTCACAGAAAATTAAGTCTTGTGATTTATAAGCATGAATAGCTTACTAACAATTAGCGATCACCCCTTGTACCTATGGACTAGCCTCAAGTAATTGTTGCACATGGAGAACTAAATCTCATTCTCCACAGAAATCATACTGATTTGTGTTTATCTGACTCAAAATGAATGACTTCACAATTCCTCACATCAAACTTGCACCTGCTATAGTTTTGCTTATTTACTTTGCTGTGTGGCTTTATAACTTCCTTCTCCAATCCACACACTGTATTGTACCTCCTAACGCCACTGCAAACTTGACCCATTTTCCTCCAAGTCACATTTTGCTGTAGAAATAACTGAGCCCAGCAACAAATCACCAGTATTTGCATAGAAATCTGACAGCAATTCCCAGCTACCCGATGTATGCACAGTTAATCTAGAAGCTGCTGTTTGAGATACTGGCAGCATTCTTTTCCTGGTCAGACTTAAAAATGGCCCATAAGTATGTGATGAAAAGCTGCATACAGATCCCTGGCAAATTCCATTAGACACATCCTGCCAATCTGATGAGGAGTCCTTGCACTCTTCTCTCCTTCCTCCCAACCATTGCAGAAAGAGAAAATAAAATATTTGTAGAAAATTTAAATCGGTTTTGTAGTAGGATAGACATGACATTGGAATTTTAATTGAGAAATAAAAAATGGTGCACCTCGGTTGAACAAAAATGCAAAGACATGCAATAAATTCAGTTGGAGATATGGAAAGGGGCCTGGAGGTAACAGAAGATGCATAATGTTCAATATTGTGACAAAAAAACAATAGAGTACAGTGTGCGAGGTTATGCAGATGGTTTATATTACATTGGTTAGAATACATTTTGGGCATTGTGATCAAGTCTAATGTACAACAACAAAAAAAGCAATAAGACTGCTTCTAAATGGAATGAGGATTAATTACAAATATATGTTCGAGAAGTTCCAGCTCTTCTGAAAGGAGCCCAAATTCCCATCTCTTCTGCCATAGGCCTGCTTGACTTGTGGTGAAAAGGCAGAGATTTTTTTGCCCAGATACATTGAGATGTAGTTGGAATCTAAAATGGACTGGGATAACATCCTGGAACTCCCTCCCTAACAACACATTGTGTGTACTTATACCACAACCACTGCAGCGGTTCAAGAAGGCAACTCACCACCACCCAATTGGGGATGGACAATACATGCTAGCCTAACCAGCGATGCCAACATCCCGTAAATGAATAATACAAAAATAGGAGTTAGGACCCTTTGAGCCTGCCCTTCATTCAATAACATCATGGCTGAACTTGGGTCTCAGCTGCTTCTTCCCGGACTATCTTCATATCCCTTGATTCCCTTCGTAATCAAAATCTAACCATCTCCGACTTGAATATGCCCAGCGAATGAGCATCCACACCTCTCTGGAATAGAATTTCCCTTAAGTTCGCAACCCTTAGCAAAGACTTTTCCTCTTGGTTCTAAATGGTTGACCCCTTATTCTATACTCCCCAGCCAGGGGGCACATCCTTCCAGCATCTATGCTGTGAAGCCCCTTAACAATGTTATATGTTTCAATGAAATCACCCCTCGATGATCTAAACTCTGGGGAATGTAGGCCTGGTCTACTTGACCTCTCTTCATAAGATAAATGCCTCATCTCAGGAATCAGCCTGGAAACTTTGTTACACTCCCTGGGTTAGGAGACCAAACTGGACATAGTGCACCAGGTGCAGTCTCACTAAGGTCCTATATAATTACAGAAATACATCTTTTATACTCCAATCCCTTTGTAATAAAGGCAAATATATAATTTGCTTTCCTAATTGCTTGCTATACCTGCATGTGATTCATGCCAAGGACACTGGATCCCTCTTAAAAGTCAATATTTCCCTTTTTCTGCATTTAAGAAATATTCTGCTTTTTTGGTTTGGATAAAATGGATAACCCTCACATTTCTCCACATTATTTAATCTGCCATGTTCTTGCCTACTCATTGAACTTGTGTATATCCTTTTGCAACCGCTGTGAACTCTCGCCACTGTTTACTTTCCCACATAACTTTATCTCGTCAGAAAATCTGGATATATTGCACTCAATCCCTTCATTTACGTAATTAATATAGGGCGCGATTCTCCGAAAAGATTTAGAAGTGTGGTAGCAAGTGGGAATTGCCACGAGCTTCCCGATGCTGAGCCTAGCGACGCTGGCAGTGCAATTCAATGTTAATTGATCCACTTTAATGAGACCCCGCGGGCTTCTCAGTGCAAATGAAGGCTCGCCGGCCGATTTGGCAGGACCGCACTCGCCAGTCCCCCGCTAACAAGGTCGAGCAGCACTTAAACAACTCTTGCACAGCCAACCCCAGTCAACTCTCAACCAGGGCACTGAGAAGAACGGCCCCAAGATTAGGTCCCAAGCCAGGCGGGATGTCCTGTTCCCCCAAAGGTCCCAGAGGGTGAGCCACAAGGCAGCCACTGCTACCTAGAATGAGGTGGCAGCGGCTGTAAGCTCTGGGAGCGTGACCAGGACGACTGGCCTCCAGTGCTGAATGTAGGTCAATGACCTATACCGGGCAGCACAGGTGAGTAGACACCAACGCAATCATCCCCCCTCGATACCTTTCCGCCCCACGCGAGAATCCCCCCCAACTCTCCATGTGGCTCACAATCCTCCCTTCATTTCTCCTCTCCCTTTAACTCTCCGCCCCCAACCTTTCCTTCAGTGTGGCTAATGATGCGCGCTCTTTGTCTCCGCAGGAGAAGCTCTCGCACAATCGTCAGGAGAGGGCCCAGACCGGCGGCGGGGTGTCGGATTTCAGAACCTTCACCACCTTTGAGGAACAGGCCCTGGAGATAACGTGGATGGCCGAGGACAGAACGGCCATCAACGCAGAGGTTGGCGGAAGCCGCGGAGGTGAGCAAGCACCTGGCCCCACTCGGAAGATGTAGGTTGTTATTGCCTCACTGACTGACCCATCCCTCCCACTGACCACATGTCCATTCTTCCACAGAACCTCCAGCTGACGACGATGGCCGATCCAGGGTGGCACCCTCTCTAGCCTCCCTTGAGAACACTTCAGAGGAGACCTCAGAGGAAGATGTGATCGATGCGTCACGGCTGTCATCCCCACCCTCCACCAGCGCAGATACACTTAGCTCGGTGGGAAACATTTGTCAGGCGCCTGGAGCACAACCTGGTGAGGACCACACAGCTGCTGATGCACATCAGGTGGAGGTGGAGAAGGAACCCCCAGGCGAGACAGCAGTCAGAGGTCTGCTGGATCCCAGGACCCAGCTAGGTCCCAACCTGATGCTGAGCCTCTGGTACATGGTTACCTGGAGCTGATGGAGATGTTAGGGTGTTGTCAGGAAATTTAGAGGAAGGTGTTAGCGAGACTCCAGCAGGTCCATAGCCAATTGGAGGAGTCCTGGAGACGACGGGCGCAGGAGATGTCACTGGCAATGCATGGCACCAAGGCCAACGTTGAGACCACAGTGGAGGGCCTGGTGCACGACGTTGGTACCAATAGTGAAGGTGTTCAAGGCGTCGTAGTCGGTGATGGCCATGGATGAGTGTCTTGGCAGAATGTCCGACTCGCTGGAAGATGTTATCCAGTACCAGGCTGACCTTGATGAGATGCTGTGGGACATGTCCCGCTCTCAGGTTTGAATGGCCGAGGCGCTGCCGAGCTTGTCCCAGTCGCAGGTGGGCATTGCTGAGGTGCTGCAGAATACAGCCCAATCACTAAGGAGCATCACCAAAGGCGTCGACACCTTGGTGCACACTTTGAGGAGCCGCCAGTGCTGGAAGGTCCAGGCGATGCAGGGGAGCCAGGGTCAAACCGGCGACCCCCCTGTCCCAAGGTGAACCCTAGTGCCTTATGAGCATCGACTGGGAGGAGGGGGCACTGGGTGCCAACCCGGACCCATGCCATGAATTAGCAACAGTGGCCACCAGCTTCCCCTGAGTTCCACCCCGCTGATGAAGCCACGTCTTGAGGTCAGCACATGGGTCAGGATGCGTGGCTGTGCATGTGCTGTCGACAAGTCCTTCCGGCCCCAGAGGACACCCGCCAGGGGTATTGAAGGCCATGGGACGTGGTATACAGCTGGTTGCCTCCACCTCAGATGTGCGTCCTGGGGAGACATCTAGAAGTAACGGAAGAGTTAAGAAGGCCAAGCACATAGAGGTTCACTGAGGGTACTGAGAGAGAGGTCGGGGGTGAGGGGCGAAGGTGTTGGGGAGAGTAGTGCGGGACCATCGGGAGAGTGGGGAATTATATGAAATTTGTGGCATGTTTAAAAACACTTGAGCACAACCAGTATGACGTCCCTGTCACTTTCCTCCGCAATGTGAGCCAACCTACGAACCCTACACCCATCTCTCAGTGCCGACGCAGACCCAGCACCCTGGAGTGATGTAACACATAACCACCCCATTTCCCACCTTACCAGGGTATGGCATCGATACTGGACCAGGCCACACCCTATGTGAAGCAGGCGAGTATGAGGGCCTCCCTGGACCTCCTGGCTTGCCGGACCCTCTCTGCTGCTGCCTGTCCTGTAGCCTCTGGCTGGTCCTCCAGTCCCCCTGCTGGCCGAGGGCCGCCTCATTATCCTCGTTCTCCTCCTCCTCGGTGGACACATGTTTCTCCATCCCCAACCTCCAGCACGTCACCAGGTTGTGGAGGACACAGCAGACCACCACAAAGTAGGCGACCCTCCAGGCGGTGTACTGCAGGGCATCCCCGGAACAGCCGAGGCATCGGAACTGCATTTTGACCAGATAGATTCACCGCTCAGTGACAGCGCGAGTGGTCACATGGGCCTCGTTGTATTGGGTCTCTACTTCAGTCTCCTGCCTCTATGTTGTTGTCATTAGCCAGGTCTTCAGCGGGTACCCTTTTTTCCCCCAAGAGCCAGCCGCCCATCCAGTGATGGTCCTCTAAGAGGTCTGGGATGACCGACTGCCCCAGGGTGTATCTGTCCCTGAGAAGCGTACACATGTGGTGGTCACACACAATCTGTATCTTCAGGGAGTGAAACCCCTTCTTGTTAACATAGAGCACTCCCAGATGGCTCGGTGAATGCAAGGCAACATATGTGCAGTCTATCAGCCCTTGGGGCATCTTGGGGATGGTGGAGGATCCTGCTGCCCAGGCATCTGGTTGGACTTGGTCCATTTCAGAGTTTATATAGGTTTCCACCCAGGCAAACAGGGAATTCATGACCTGCCAGATGCACCTGTGGGCTGTGCCTGCGAAATGCCATACAGGTCTCACTTGAGCCCTGGAACGATCCCGAGGCGTAAAGGTTCAGGGCTTCGGTGACCGTGATGACTACCGGGAATGGGTATCCTCCACCTCCATGTGGTACCAAGTCCGCGAGAACATGGCACAGGTGATGCACCATCTCCTTGTTGAGGCGGAGCCTCCTGCGGCACACGCTGCCCGTCATCTGTTCAAACGACCAGCGACACCTGTACACCTGGGCCTGATGGGCAGCCAGGTCCTTAGGGTGTGGTACAGGGTCCGGCACATGGCCGCTTCCTTGAGCAACATGCTGCTGCCACCAACTCTGAAGTCTGACCGCCCGGTCTAGCAGCAGCACCACTAGGGTAAGTTCTGCGGGGTCCAAATACCGTCCCTAATGTTCAGCATCGGTAAGGAATTGGGAGAGGGTGTTAGACTGACAAACAGTGGTTCCCAACCCAGGACCTTGCATTCCCCCATTGATTCCCCCCTTTCCGCACCGGCCGCAGCCCCAGACACCCACACATAACGTCACCTGGACTGGGTGCTGGTCCCCTGGGTGTTCGAATGTTAGCTGCTGCATGTGTGGTGTTGCCTCCTGCAGTGTTCAGGCAGTGTCCAGGCATCACGGTCTGATTGGGATGCTAGGCAATGATTCCCACATGCCACATGGCCCGCCCAACCACGGAAATCCAGTTGGGTTCTGGATGCTCACTTAACCACGATTGCCAATTCTCTACAAGTAATAGCCCTCAGCCTCAATGCCCGAGGCTTCGGCAGTTGGTGGGGCTTGTGGGTGGTCAGTGGGGCAGACGAGCAAGGACATGGGTTGCCCCCCGAAATAGTCACACGATCCATGTGTTCACATGGTAGTGCTGCGCTTGGTTGCCCCCACCCCAGTGCCTCCTTCGCTTCCCATGGCGGCCCAGCCTGCGGAAGGTCCCCCACCCCCCGCTGAGCACGAAGTCGGCAAACCCAGCACCCCCGGGATCCTTGCCTTTGAGAAAAGATGGCTACTCACTACCTTGGCTCCCCACAGCAGCCCTTTTGCCAGGTTTATGTTTTTAAAAAGTAGTACTAATCAGCGCCAGCGTGACCACTTTTGGGGAGGCTGTTGGATGTGGGATCTCTCATGTTAATTGTATATAAATAGGCCTTAAAGTGGTGATAATTGGTTCTTGCCACGCTATGGAGAGAATCCGATTTCGCCTACGGCAGCTGGCTAGTTGCATTGCAAACTATTTGGCGCCTGGCACGGTTCCCATTTTCAGCCTCCAGCTATTCACCAGCCTTGTTTCGCTCGAGCGAGAGCGCAACAAGGCCAGCGAATTGCGCCCATAGATTCTAAATACCCGAGTCCCTAACACTAATCCTTGCCTTGCCTGCCCCACTAGTTGCAGCCTGGCACCCAAAACAGCCTATTAATTCCAATTTAATATTTTCTTTCTATTAATGAAGCCTCAATCCATGCTAACATTATCCCACAGGCCCTAATTTTGTGTAATAACCTCGTGCGTGACGCCTTATTGATTGTTTTCAAATATGCTACACCACTCTTTCATTCTTATCCACGCTACAAGTTATTACAACAGAATAGATTTGTCAAACACTTTCCCTTTCATAAATTTGTGTTGGCTCTGCCCAATCATATGATTTGCTAAGAATCCTGTTATCATGTCCTTTATAATGGATTCTAAAGCCTTCCCTTCCACTGCTGTCAGGTTAACTACCAATACAGCAGATACAAAAGTCTGAGAAAACACAGTGACAGATTCAAAAACAGCTTCTTCCCCGCTGTTACCAGATTCCTGAATGACCCGCTTATGGACTGAACTGATCTCTCCACGCATCGTCTCTACTGAATAGTACTAAACTTTGTATGCTTCACCCAATGTCTATGTAGTTACATTGTGTATCTATCGTATATCCTATGTTTTTCATGTATGGGATGATTTGTCTGGACTATAGGCAGAACAATACTTTTCACTGTACTTCGCTACACGTGACAATAAACCCAAGTCCAATAGTGAGTTACCTGTTTCCCTCTTCCTTTCTTGTCATGGGTTTATTTTCTCTCACTTCTGATCCATAGGTTGATCTAAAATCCAGGAATTCTGGAGGATCAAAATCGAATGCATCAGCTATTTCTAGCCACTACTTTTAAATCTCTAGGGTGTAGGCCAGGGTATTTATTGGAATTTAGTCCCATTAATTTCTCCATTGCCATGTCTTTACCGGCACTAATATCTTTATGTTCATCATTTTCCCTAGACCCTTGGTTCCCCGCTGATTCCAGAATGTTTTATTAAGTATCTCTGCCATTTCCTTGCTTGCCATTAAACTTTTTCCTGTCTCCACCTCTAAGGGTCTCACATTTACTCTTGCTAATCTTCCTTTTTACAGATCTATAGAAACTTTCAATCTGTTTTTATGGCCTAGTTCATTACTCATATCCTTCTTCCTTTCTTTATTGATTTCTTGCTAAATTTTAAAATCCTCCCAATCCTTCGGTTTACTACTCTTTATGGAAATGTTCCTTTTAATCTAATACTATCTTTAATTCCTCTTGTTGACCAAGATTGGAGTTTCTGTTCCTTGAGTGAATGCATAATCAATGTGAAGTATAAATTAATTATTTAAAAGTTTGCCATAATAACTTGACAATTAGTAGATTGAGCTATTAGTCTTTTTTGCCATTGATTTCTCGTTTTTAAAAAACATATTTTTATTTGAAATTGTACATGAATCAGGAACTGTGCAATTTTGTGTTCCATTTTTGATTTCTCTAGACTCGGCCTGAGAACTATGCTGCTTCAGCAAATGGAAAACCAACTTGAAAGTCAGACAAATGAGAAAAAACTGCAAGCAGTTGAATTTGAGTCGGCTAATGAAAGAAATGCATCAATTTTAAAAGTAAGTAATTGTTGCCCAAGCCCTTGAGTTGTTTATTTTTGCCGATTTTTAAAATATGGGCAAAATTCTGAATCTGCTTGCTTCTATCGCACAAAGCTCATCAGCCTCACTTTTTTTTGAAGAATTAAAATAACTCGTGCATGCACAAATTCAATGAGAAAATGCTTGTTAAAATCTGAAGTATAGTTTAGGGCACAGGCATTGACTGGTGATTTTATTGCATATTCTTCACATTTCTATAACTTTGTACATAACAACTTCAAATCATTTGTTCTTTTTGCACTGCCATAGCCATATCATTGGATTTTATTTACCTTTTAAGCTGTTAATGCGGTAACAGAAATGTTATTTTATGATGAGAGATTACTGTTAATGAATAAACATTTTACATGTTTGTATATCAAATAATATTAGCAAAGTCCTTGACCTTTGCCCTTAGCTCTTTGGAACATTCCTTTCTTATTGTTCTGAGGTGAAAATATGTCAATTTAGGGAGATTATTAAGTCCATGGAGTAGGTGCAGAAGTGATTTACCGAGATAGCAGAGTTGAGACATGAGCAAAGACTAGAGAAACTGTTTTTTTTTCCCATTAGAAATAAAGAAGATTAAGAGGAGAACTAATAAAGACATTGGAAATTCAGAGGTTTTGATAAATCGGGGGAGGGTGGGGGAGAAATTTCACTGGTTGGTGAGTTAAAGATTAGAGTCTACAAAGTGCGTGAGGGCAAGAAATTCACTCCTGCAGTTTCAATGTTGGCAGGTGCTGCCATAAATTTAAGTTTATTACCAAAGGAATAAAAAGAGAACAGGCACAGGTACAATGAGCTGAGTAGCCTCCTGTGCAGTTAAAATTCTATAATACATAAAATCCTTTACAATGCTCTTAACATATTTAATCCACAACCTCAAGCTCCTGTAGTATAACATTTATCATACAATTTTCTCACTTTTAATCAGAACTAACTTGTTACTTTTTTTCATTTTCTTTTATGAACTGGAGTTGATTTATTTTTTTCAATTCTATTTTGCCCATTTTATTGCTTCTCTGGGAATATTTAAAGTATCTTGGTTCAGCCTACTGACCTTACCCCATTACTGCTGCAATTCAGACTTCAATTTTGTGCTTAGCCTGTATCTGACTATTGGTTTGACTGGTTTATCAGCTTCAGTCTGTTTTGGTCCAGAATATTCAGCACCTCCAATATACCAGCTCGGCCTTTGGTTGACTGAGAAAAGAGTACTGATGACCAGAATCTCAATCCAAGCCGACGATCGTAGTTTACTGTGCAGCAGTGATTGCTGCACTATGTTTTGCTTTGGGGAACTCACAGCAGGCACCTCAAAACACTTGAGAAGTACCACCAATGGTGTCTTTGCAAGATTCTCTTAATCTGGTGGCAAGAAAGCAGTTCAAATGCAGTGTCCTCTCCCAAGCCAACTTGCCCAGCATTGAGGCACTAGTCACTCTGAACCAGCATCACTGGCTGGGACCTATAGTTAGTATGCCTGACATTAGACTTCTAATACAACTGCTCTGCTCCGAACTTGGCAGGTCCCCCAGAGGACGGCAGAAATGCTTTAGCAATGTCCTCCAAGCATCTATGAAGAAGTCAAACATACCCACTGACTCATGGTAGACCCTAACTGGTGACTGACCAAAATGGAAAAGCCACCAAACACCAAATCGAGAGTCTTTGTAGGCGAAGTCAAGGCATCAGAGGCGGTCCATAAACCACTAAACAACTCTTCTACCCAGCTCCTCAAACACCACCTGCCTCTGATGTGGCAAATGGCACACTGGACGCTTATCGGCCATTTCAGAACCCATTGAATTAGAGTGGAAGCAAATCAACCTCAATCCCAAGTGACTTTTTGGATTTTGTGATGTCCTCCAACTTCATAACTGAGTCTGTACACCTCCTGGACCTTTATCCTTATGAAAATACCTCCATCAGTGCATCCTTTAATATGCTCCCCTCAACACATTCTAGACTTCATTCGCTCCACCTGTATCCAATTTTGCTCATTGATACTTCATGCCAATTCCACCCCTTGCAAGTCATCATTATTCCACCTCTGAATTTAACTTTGGACTCTTTCTATTGCCTGATACAACCTTTTGTAAGTAGACCCAAGTAACTTGTAATGTGTGTCCATTCATGTTTGCATTTTGTCTATTACTCTGGACCCAAGTCCAGCATTTCCATTTTTGATCTTTTTAATGCTTTCTCTTTCCCCTCCTCAAATCTCTATCATAATGCCTGATTTCACCTCTCCTGTCCAGGGTACTCTGCCCTTGCAATTCCCTTCCCCAACCTTTCAGCACTCTCCAAACCTCCTCCTCTCATTATGCCATCCCAAGTTTGACTCCCTCTTAGCTCCCCACTCTTGTTATCCTTGGTAGTCTTCAAATGGCTCATTGAGGCACTTGGCTCAGTACAAGCATAAACGCCAATTGCCCCATTCCACTTTCTTGTCGACTTTCCTGACTATTGTGCCCGCTGGGGGCTAACCTTTCAAATCTTCTTCTTGTCCAATAGTCTTGCATTTCTGGATAGGCTTGGAGCACAAGCTTGAGTGAGTATGCAGTATTATGGAATATTTTCCACTTGCCTGGATGAGTGCAGCTCCAACACTACTCAAGAAGCTTGACACCATCCAGGACAAAGCAGCTCGCTTGATTGCTCCACCTTCCACAAATATTCAATCCCTCCACCACCTACGCACAGTGACAGCCGTATGTATCATCTGCAAGGTACACTGTAGTAACTCACCAAGGTTCGTTAGACAGAACCTTCCAAAGACACGAACACTATCATCTAGAAGGACAAGATCAGCAGATACTTGGAAACCCCACCACCTGGACTTCCTCCCCAAGTCACTCACCATCCTGATTTGGAAATATATTGCTGTTCTTCACTGTTGCTTGGGCAAGATCCTGGAGCTTCCTCCCTAACAACACAGTGGGTGTACCTACACCTCAGACTGCAGCGGTTCAAGAAAGCTACTCACCACCACCTTCTGAAGGGCAACTTGGGATGGGCAATAAATACTGGCCTAACCAGCAACGCTCACAAACCGTAAATGAATTTAAAAATAGAATTTTTTAAAATCCATGGACAAATCCAATTTACGTTCTGCCCTTGGTAATATCATCTGAAAGGAGCGGTTACAGGACATTCTGGAGGAAGAGGGCAAACAGCCAGTGGTCATGGTACACATCCATACCAATGACATAGGTTTAGGTTTAAAAAAAAAAGAATGAGGTCCTAAAAGCAGAATATAGGAAGTTAGGAAGAAAATTGAGAAGTCGGACCTCTAAGGTAGTGATCTCAGGATTACTACCAGTGCCACGTGCTAGTCAGAGGAGAAATCGCAGGATATATTGGATAAATACATGGCTTAAGAGATGGTGTGAGGGGGAGGGTTTCAGATTCCAGGGCTATTGGGATTGGTTCTGGGGGAGGTGGGACCAGTACAAACTTGATGGGTTACATCTGGGCAGGACTGGGACTTATGTCCTCGGGGGATCATTTGCTAGAGTGGTTGGGGAGGGTTTGAACTAATATGGCAGGGGGATGAGAGCCTATGCAAGGAGTCAGAGGAGGAGGAAATAAGGACAAACACAAAAGACAGGGAAATAAGAAAAGTGACAGGCAGATAATCCGAGAGCCAGATCTAAACAGGGCCAGAGTGAAAAATATTGGGAGTGTGACTAGTAACGTTAAAAAGACAAGCTTCAAGTATTTGTGCCTTAACACGCGTAGCATTTGCAATAAAGTGGATGAACTCATCGCACAAATAGATGCTTCACAGCTCCAGGGTCCCTGGTTCGATTCGCGGCTTAGGTCTCTGTTTGTGCGGAGTCTGCACGTTCTCCCCGTGTCTGCGTGGGTTTCCTCTGTGCTCCGGTTTCCTTCCACAAGTCCCGAAAGATGTGCTGTTAGGTGAATTGGATATTCTGAATTCTCCCTCTGTGTAACTGGACAGGCGCGGAATGTGGCTTCTAGGGGCTTTACACAGTAACTTCATTGCAGTGTTATTAATGTAAGCCTACTTGTGGCAATAAAGATTTTTATTACTATTATTATTATTATGGATATGATATTGTCAGGATTACAGAGACATGGCTGCAGGGTGACCAGTGATGGGAACTGAATGTCCTAGGATACTCTGGATTGAGAAAAGACAGAAAAAAAGGAAAAGGCGGTGGGGTTGCATTCCTGGTTAAGGAGGAAATTAACACAATAGTGAGGGAGGATATTAGCTCCGACAAAGTGGAATCTTTTTGCGTAGAACTGAGAAACAGCAGGAGGCAAAATGTATTTGTGGGCGTCAAATATAGACCTGCAAACTGCAGTGATATTGTTTGGAATGGCATTAAACAGGAAATTAGAGGCACATGTGTTAAAGGAACAACTGTAATTATGGTGATTTTTATCTGCAAATAGATGGGAAAATCTAATTAGCCACAATACTATAGAGGAGGAATTCCTGGAGTGTATGCAGGATGGTTTTTTGGATCAATATGTTGAGGAGCCAACTAGAGAACAGGCCATCCTAGATTGGGTACTGTGCAATGAGAACGGAATCATTGGCAATCTATTGCGTGACCCCTTGTGGATGAGCGACCACAATATGATAGAATTTTTCATCAGGATGGAGAGTGAAGTCGTTGATTCTAACACTAGGGTCCTGAATCTTAACAAAGGAAACTATGATAAAATGAGGCTTGAGTTAGCTATGATCAATTGGGGAATGTTACTAAAGGGATGACGGGGGATAGACAATGGCAAACATTCAAAGAGCACATGGAGGAACTGCAACAATTATTTATTCCTGTCTGGCACAAAAATAAAATGGGTAAGGTGGTAAATCCATGGTTTACAAGGGATATTAAGGATAATATTCAATCCAAGGAAGTAGCATCTAAATTGGCCAAGGAAAAACAACAGGTCTGAGGATTGGGAGTTGATTAGAATTCAGCAAAGAAGGACTAAGGGATTGATTAAGAAGGGGAAAATAGAGTACATAAGTAAGCTTGCAGGGAACATAAAAACTGACTGTAAACGTTTCTATAGGTATGTGAAAGGAGAAAGATTGGTGAATAAAAATGTAGATCCCTTACAGTCAGAAGCAGGGGAATGTATTATGGGGGACAAGGAAATGGCTAAGTGACTGAATACATACTTTGGTTTGGTCTTCACAAATGAGGACACAAATAAGACATCAGAAATGTTGGGGAATGCAGGGTTTAGTGAGAAGGAGGAACTGAAGGTGATCGATATCAGTTGAGAAATGGTGTTGGGGAAATTGATGGTATTAAAGGCTGAAAATCCTTAGGGCCTGATAATCTACATCCCAGGGTACTGAAGGAGGTGGCGCTAGAAATAATGGATGCATTGATGGTCATCTTCCAGGATGCCATAGACTCTGGAACAGTTCCTGCAGATTGGAGGGTGGTTAATGTAACTCCACTATTTAATAAGGGAGGTCGAGAGAAAGCAGGAAATTATAGACCAGTAAACCTGATATCAGTAGTGGGAAAATTCTAGAATCCATTATCAAAGATTTTGCAGCAGAGCACTTAGAAAACAGTGGCAGGGTCAGACAGTCAGCATGGATTTATGAAGGGGAAATCATGCTTGACAAATCTACTGGAATTCTTCGGGGATGTTACTGGTAGAATTGATGAAGGGGAGCCAGTGGATGTGGTGAGTCTGTGGAATTCATTAACACAGGAAGCAGTCGAGTCCAAAACATTGTGGTTTCAAGAAGCACTTCGGGCAAAGGGGATCAAAAGATATGTGGGAAAGCGGGATTAAGCTATTGAGTTGGATGATCAGCCATGATCATAATGAATGGCAAAGTGGGCTTGAAGAACCAAATGGCCTCCTCCTGCTCCTATTTTGTCTAAGTTTCTTTGATATTGTTAGTTTTCACATGACAATGATGGCACCCAGCACTATCTCGCCACCAGTGAACCTTTTTTTCTGTTGTGCACAGCCTATTCATTTAAACGCACAATTCTTTGCCCAATCTCACATCATAGTATCTTAAAGGGCACGACTTCTGCACAGTACCATCTGGTAGCAGTGCAGCCAAGCATTCTAGGAGAATTGCTGCCATGTTTCTGAACTCCCCTGTTGCTTGCAGGGAAATTAGCAGGTTTCTTTCGTGATGTACCGTACTAGTTGAACAGAAACATCCTCCAATTAAATTTGGGAAGACTGAAGCCATTATCTTCAATTCCCATCAAAAGCTTCATTCACTAGCAACACCCTGACGACTGTCTGTGATTAAACCAGGCTGTTTTCAATTTTGATGTCACATTTGACTCAGAAGTGAGCTTCTGACAACATATCCGTGCCAGCATGAAGACCATCTATTTCCATAATATCGTTCGACTCTGCCTCTGTTTCAGCTTGTCCGCTGCTGGCACCCTCATCCAGGCCTTTGTCAATTCTAGGTTTGGCTATTCCAATGCATTCCTGGCCAGCCTCCCACATTCTACATTCATCTAAAACTTAGCTGTCCATGTCCTTACTTGCACCAAGCCCTATTCGCCCATCTCCCTGACCTACATTTACTCCCGGCCAAGCACACCTTGACTTGAAAGTTTTAATCTTTTTTCTTTAAAGCCCAACAAGGTCTTGCCGCTCCCAATCTCCGAAATCTCTTGTATCCTTACAACCTTTCAAGACATCAGTGTTTATCTAATTCTACCCTCCAAGAACATCCCCAATTTTAGTTCTGCCATAGATAGCTGTTCCCTCCTAAACTGCATGGTGGCACAGTGGTTAGCACTGCTGCCTCACAGTGACAGGGACCCGGGTTAAATTATGGCCTGGGTGACTGTCTGTTTGCACGTTCTCCCTATGTCTGGGTGGGTTTCCTATGGGTGCTCTGGTTACCTCCCACAGTCCAAAGATGTGCAGGTTAGGTGGATTGGCCAACTAAATTGCCCCTTGGTGTCCGAAGGATTGCAGGTTAGGTGGAGTTGCAGGGCGACAGGGATAGGGCGGGGAAGTGGGCCTAGGTAAGGTGCTTTTTCAGAGGGTCAGTGCCGACCCAATGGGCCAAATGGCCTCCTTCTGCACTGTAGGGATTCTATGATAAATTTAGAGAACTCCTCCCATAAATCTCTCTGTCTGTCTTTAAGGTAATTCTTTCAATTTATAACTTTGACCAAGCTTTTGGTCAACTCTCCCAATATCACTTTATGTGGCTTGGTGTCAAATATTGCTTGGTGATGCACCTAAGAAGTGCCTTGGGATATTTTATTATTTTGAATATGCTGTGTAATACAAGTTGCTATAAGTATGTATGGCTCAGCAACTTTATAGAGAGAGATTATACTGTTAATTGCCCGAGAGAAACCTAGTGCTCAGGCAGTCAAAATGCTCTGGGTTACTTACCTGCTGGAAAATTACCTGGATCCTGCCAACTGCAGTTTATGCTCTGGCTTCTGGGTAAGCCACCTTCCCAAAACTGATTTGCTCCATCTTTCAATAAGTAATCGTGATCTGATGATATAATTGCCCCAGATTGTAATTATATCTCGGACATGTCACTTTCCCACCAGGCTAAAGAGACAGTAAGGAAATGCCAGGTAGATGACGGGGATCAAATGTTAAATGTAATAGATGCTGTGGTATGAAGAGACATGAGTTCAGCTCCTTTTTCACCAACACACCTTTAATGGTTCAAACTCACTCTGCACAGAACTCTACAGATCACCAGATCCAGAGGCCACTTGAAGCCCCTTTACATATCAGTGTCAGTCATTGAACACTTAACATAGATGAGACAACTAATTGCAATGTCTCTTAACCCATTGCTTAACAGTCTCCCCTTCCTTGGTGAAAAAAACCAATTAGGTGAAAACAAAATTTCAAGAAACTAAAATTTCAAGAAACTAAAACACACACCTGATTCCCCCCTTTTTTTGAGTAGAAGAAAAAAAAAAATTCACAGAAACAGGCGCCCTTCATTTGCAATATCTAAAAGTTTCTGTGAACTAGCCCCTCTTTTCGTAAAACAGTCTGACAGTTGATAGCTACTGTCAACCCATTTAATTTTTGTTATTTCCCCTCTGTCCAACATCTGCTTCAAACTTGCGATGTCTATCCGTAACCTCTTTTCATTGACACTTTTTGTAGAGTGCACATTTTCCCACCGGGATTTATTGTCAATGTGACAGTCAATAGGTATATTACCCAAATCCCCTAATCCCAAAATTTCAGTCAATATCTGACTTATATAAAAGGCCATATCCACCGCTTCCACTAAGCTTAACGTCTCAGCAGCTAAATTGCTTTTGACCACTCTCCTTATTTTCTTTGTTTCCTACACAAGAGGGCAACATTTACCATTGTTCCCCGAAAGGAAAATTATAAAACCTCCTGCGCTTGAAACTCCATCACATAAATTTGCATAGGACGCATCACTATAAACTATGAGTTTCAAATGCCTAAGATCACATAAAACTAGGAACTTCAAAACACACTCCTGCATTTTTAGTTTGGCCAACACTTTATTCGCTCTTATTATGTCTTAAAGCTCTTCGAAATCTTTCAGATTCTTCGGCTTCCAAAAAAGTTTTTCTACTGCTATGTAACGCGTTTAAATGTTCAGCAAAACTTCCCAAGCTGGAGGCTGGTCATCCAAAATAGAAGGAATTGTAGGATTTCTACCAAACACTAATTGATAAGGACTATAGCCCCCAACCATCTGCAATGAATTCTTTGCATGTACCGCCCATGCTAAAGCTGAATTTAGCGTGCAGTTTGGTCGATCTCCCAAAGTTTTCCGAAGCATGTCATCGATAACAGCATGATTTCTTTCGCAGACACCATTACTGAATGGACTTTCTGCAGCAGTGTTCATAACTCTGATATTCATGTTTTCACACATATCCCTAAACTCATCATTAGCAGATTCTCCCCCATTGTCCGTAAAGAATTTTGCTGGTGGACCCATTCCTGTCCCGAACCATTTTTCCACAATTTGATCCAGAATTACTCTCTTTTCTTTACTTCGTACAATCGTTGACGGACTAAATCTGGTTGCTAAATCTACAAAATAAATATATTATTTGCTTTATCCCAGATTTTAAGGTCCATGGCCACAATGTCATTAAAATCCCTGGCCAAAGGTAGGGTTACTATCGGTCGCACTGGTGTCCTTCTGTACTTCCTGCAAACTTCACAGCGATCACTAACCTGTTCTATCAGTTTAGTATAGTCGTCATCCCTTACCCCTGCATCCTTTAATAAATTTTTCAGCCTTCGAGGAGACGGATGTGCAAATTGCCTATGCAGTTTTACTACAACAAGCTTTTTCTCAGCTAAAGTCCCATTATCAACTGCCATTAACACATCCTTAACCACTCTACTTGAAACATTATTTGTCAGTAATGGAATACAATAGTGTCCCGACTGTGTAAATTGTAAGTCCACCGTCTTTCCAAAAACTGTTGCCTTATCCTGTTCCATATCCAGCTTCATGTGTGCTTTCTTCATCGACTGTCTGCTCAGAAGCAAAGGTATCTCACTTGATACGACATCCGTGCTAATGAAATGGTTCACTCCAGCAATATTGCAAGGGATCACCACTCTTTTTCAGTGACTTCAGAGTATTATCATCCCCAAACCTGAAATTTTTGGAACTTTTAAATTCCTTAACCTTGTTACGATTTTCAGCATCCAAGGAGTCCAGGTAACATTTTAACCAGTCAATCCCACACACAGTAGATGTGCAGCCACTGTCCAATACAGCACAGTTAAAAGATTCTGCAACCAACACCCTCATTACCGGCGTAAAACAGCTTGTTAATAGGACAATGTCTTCTTTCTGGTCACTATCTTTTTCCTCTTCTGACTCTTCCATGTCATGTGTCCTTCAAATACTCTATCATAACGAGTTGGACAGTTGAAAGCATAATGGTATTGAGAGTCACATCGAAAACATTGATTTATCATGCCCCGTGCATTTCTGGGGTTCATCCTCCTATTGTAGGTTCTGACTGGGTTTCTGTCTTCATAATTCCCTTGTCTCGGTCTTTTATAGTCTTGAGGCCTGTTCGTAGCCATACGATTTCACCATCCTGTTAGTAGTGTATCTTCCATATTCTGCCTTATGGCAGGCTGACCTATTTGAGTCATCAGAGCCATTGGAATTGAATATTTCCCCAGA
Source organism: Scyliorhinus canicula (assembly GCF_902713615.1). Classification (NCBI taxonomy): domain Eukaryota; kingdom Metazoa; phylum Chordata; class Chondrichthyes; order Carcharhiniformes; family Scyliorhinidae; genus Scyliorhinus; species Scyliorhinus canicula. The sequence goes on from NC_052156.1 coordinate 47,567,736, forward strand.
ATTGTTTTTAAAGCTGTTGTCATCTGTTCGAATACGGTATCGTTATCCGTAACCTGAACTCCTGTCAAAACCAGGAGCCTATCCATGTTTCTCACTCTAGCACAGTCAAGTAATTTAAAGGCCAACACAGACTGTGGAAATTCCAGCCCGTGTTTCTGCAGCCTTTTATATAGTCTGTCAAATTCCATTATATAGTCTTCCATAGATAAATCCTCCATTTTCCGGAACTTATCAAAATCCGACCATGCTGCCAAATATTCGGCTATAGCGATTTCGGACCATGCTCCGCATTGGGTGGATCTGGAGATGGGGGAGGTGCGGGACCAGCGCCCACTTTGGCGCCTGGACGTGGGGTTGTTGGCTGATGAGGTGGTGTGCAGGAGGGTCCGGGATGTATTGAGAGTTACCTCGAGGCCAACGATACTGGGGAGGTCCGGGTGGGGATGGTGTGGGAGGCTCTGAAGGCAGTGATTAGGGGGGAGCTGATCTCCATCCGAGCCCATAGGGAGAGGGGGGAAGAGGAGGGAGAGGGAGAGACTGGTGGGGGAGCTGCTGAGTGTAGATAGGAGGTACGCGGAGGCCCCGGAGGATGGATTGCTGGGGGAGCGGCGTACCCTGCAGGCCAAGTTTGAGCTATTGACCACCACAAAGGCGGAGACACAGTGGAGGAAGGCGCAGGGAGCGGTCTACGAATATGGAGAGAAGGCGAGCAGGATGCTGGCGCATCAGCTTCGCAGGCGGGATGCGGCTAGGGAGATTGGTGGAGTGAAGGATAGGGGTGGGAATGTGGTGGGGGGGGGGGGGGGATGGAGAGCTTTTTGAACAGGCTGCGATTTCCAAGGGTGCAGGAGGAGCAGGTGGAGGGACTGGGGGCGCCGATCGAGTTGGAGGAGCTGGTTAGAGGGATTGGCCACATGTAGTCGGGGAAGGCGCCGGGACCGGATGGGTTCCCGGTTGAATTTTATAAAAAAATACGCGGACCTGTTGGTTCGGACCTTTAACGAGGCATGGGAGGGGGGAGTTTTGCCCCCGACTATGTCACGGGCGCTGATTTCCCTGATCCTGAAGCGAGATAAGGACCCCTTGCAGTGTGGATCATATAGGCCTATTTCACTGCGGAATGTGGACGCCAAGCTGCTGGCGAAGATCTTGGCCACTAGAATAGAGGACTGTGTGCCGGGGGTGATACATGAAGATCAGATGGGTTTTGTGAAGGGGAGGCAGCTGAACACTAACGTGCGAAGGCTGCTAAATGTGATAATGATGCCGGCGGCAGAAGGAGAGGCGGAGATTGTGGTGGCATTGGATGCGGAGAAGGCCTTTGATAGTGTTGAGTGGGGGTACTTGTAGGAGATATTAGAGAGGTTCGGGTTTGGGGAGGGGTTTATTAAATGGGTGAGGTTGCTGTACGAGGCCCCGATGGCGAGTGTAGTGACAAATGGGAGGAGGTCCGAGTACTTCAGGCTCTACCGTGGGACGAGGCAGGGGTGCCCCCTGTCCCCCTTGCTTTTTGTGTTGGCAATTGAGCCTCTGGCCATGGCGCTCAGGGAGCCGGGGAGGTGGAGGGGTCTGGTGCGGGGTGGGGAGGAGCACCGAGTGTCGCTTTATGCAGACGACTTGCTGCTGTATGTAGCAGTCCCGGTGGGAGGAATGCCGGAGGTGATGGAGATTCTTGCTGAGGTTGGGAGTTTCTCGGGCTATAAGTTGAACCTGGGCAAGAGCGAGCTGTTTGTTGTACACCCGGGTGATCAGGAGGCGATTGGAAGGCTCCCGCTAAAAAGGGCAGTGAGGAGTTTTAGGTACCTGGGGGTTCAGGTGGCTAGGAGTTGGGGGACTTTGCAGAAGCTTAATTTTACTAGGTTGGTGGAGCAGGAGTTTAAAAGGTGGGATATGCTGCCGCTGTCCTTGGCGGGTAGAGTACAGTCCGTTAAAATGACGGTGCTCCCGAGGTTTTTGTTTTTGTTTCAGTGCCTCCCCATTTTCATTCCGAGGGCCTTTTTTAGGAGGGTGAACAGCAGCATCACAGGACTTGTTTGGGCACACGCGACTCCAAGTGTGAGGAGGGTCTTTTTGGAGCGGGGCAGGGATAGAGGGGGCTGGCGCTTGCGCTGCCCAACCCTTCTGGGTACTATTGGGCAGCTAATGTCGCAATGGTACGCAAGTGGGTAATGGATGGGGAGGGGGCAGCATGGAAACGGATGGAGATGACGTCCTGTGGAGGCATGAGCCTGAAGGCACTGGTAACGGCGCCGTTGCGGCTGCCTCCAACGAGGTACACTACGAGCCCGGTGGCGGTGGCTACCGTCAAGATTTGGGGGCAGTGGAGGCGACACGGGGGAAGTGGGGGGCTCGATTGAGGCCCTGCTGCAGGGGAACCACCGATTTGTCTCAGGGAACATTGATGGTGGGTTCCTGGGGTGGCACAGGGCGGGCATAAGGAAGTTGAGAGACCTGTTCATTGACGGGAGGTTTGCGAGCCTGGGTGAGCTGGAGGAGAAGTTTGAGCTCCCCCCGGGGAATATTTTCAGGTACCTTCAGGCCAAGGCGTTTGCTAGGCGGCAGGTGGAGGGGTTCCCTTCGCTGCCCCCACAGGGGTTAAGGGATAGGGTGCTTTCGGGGGTGTGGGTCGGGGATGGGAAGGTGTCTGATATCTACCAGGTGATGCAGGAGGTGTCGGTAGAGGAGCTGAAGGCTAAGTGGGAAGTGGAGCTGGGAGAGCAGATTGAGGAGGGGACATGGGCGGACGCCCTGGAGAGGGTGAACTCCTCCTCTTCATGTGCGAGGCTTAGCCTCATCCAGTTCAAGGTACTGCACAGGGCTCATATGTCCAGGACGAGGATGAGCAGGTTTTTTGGGGGCGAGGACAGGTGTATTAGGTGTTCGGGGAGCCCAGCGAACCATGCCCATATGTTTTTGGCATGCCCGGCACTGGGGGAATTCTGGCAGGGAGTGGCAAGGATGGTGTCGAGGGTGGTAGGGTCCAGGGTCAAGCCAGGATGGGGACTCGCGATATTTGGGGTGGTGCAGGGAGTGCAGGAGGCGAAAGAGGCTGGTGTTTTGGCCTTTGCATCCCTAGTAGCCCGGCGGAGGATCTTGTTGCAATAGAAAGATGCGAGACCCCCAAGCGTGGAGACCTAGATCAATGACATGGAGGGATTCATTAAGCTGGAGAAGGTCAAATTCGCCCTGAGGGGGTCGGTACAAGGGTTCTTTAGGCGGTGGCAGCCTTTCCTCGACTTTCTGGCTCAACGATAGGGAACTAGGTCAGCAGCAGCAGCAGCAGCCCGGGGGGGGGGGGGGGGGGGGGGGGGGGGGTCATTGTTTATGTTAATTTAATTTATTAATTTATTTTGTTGTTTATTGGGTTTGGGGGGGTTCATTATATGCATTGTTACGGGTGCCGGGGGGTGTTTATTATTGTTATTATTATTATTGTTCTGTTATACATTTTTGAAAAATCTCAATAACAATTATTTTTTTTTAAAATAAAAAATCCGACCATGCTTCATACGCACTTAACAAGTCATCTTTCTTATAAATCTTGTCTATATAATGTAATAAAGTCACCAGACCTTCTTCTGAGTCTAGCTCTTCCAACTCTAGCTCAGAAAGCACTTTGTTTCGGATTTTACTGCCATATGGTAAAGAAAGAGCCAATGCCATACCTTGTTTTCTCTTTCCTAAAGCAGTCACCTTAGTCCACATAACTACTGCACTTCTCCATTGATCGTATGATTCCCTTTCAGAAAATAAGGGAGGATAATCATAACCAGCCATCTTTGTCCTGGGTTCAGCCATGTTTCCCTTTTTGTTCTTCACTCCTTGGTTTGATCTGGAAAAAATTGTATCTTTCAAGCCTTCACATTTATACAGCAACCATCCTCTGCTACCATTGTTAACACGTACTAGATGCTGTGGTATGAAGAGGCAAGAGTTCAGCTCCTTTTTCACCAACACACCTTTAATGGTTCAAACTCACTCTGTACAGAACTCTACAGATCACCAGATCCAGAGGCCACCTGAAGCCCCTTTACATATCAGTGTCAATCATTGAACACTTAACATAAATGAGACAATCATTGAACACTTAACATAAATGAGACAACTAATTGCAATGTCTCTTAACCCATTACTTAACATCAAATGGGTATGATTTGTTTTTGCTTTCCTTTCTGGGCCAGGAGAAATGCTCTATTAGGCAGCACGAGGAATGCCATGATGTTCCCTGCCACTCTCGCAAGGCCTCTCCTGGAGAAGCCAAGGGCCACCTGATTCTTCTGGAGGATGTCAGCCACATGTTGATGAGGCCTGGCAGTTAAAATATCTCACTTGTACCGTCTCCAACTATATGACCAAGCTGTTTTGGTATAAAGCATTTTTCCCAAATTGTCAGTGACCGCCCCCCCGACAACTCTGTGAGACCTTATGAAATCTAGCTTCATTGTGGGTAAGTCTAATACAAGGAACCAAGGGCGAAATTCTCCCCCCCCCACGACGGGTGGGAGAATAGCGGGAGGGCCTTCCCGACTTTTTTGACGCCCTCCCGCTATTCTCCCCCCCCCCCGCCGAAATCCCGACACGAATCGCTGCCGCCGTTTTTTTACGGCCGGCAGCGATTCACAGCTGTTAGAAGGGCCGAAGTCCCAGCCCTTTACGACCTTTTTACGAACGGCAAACACACCTGGTCCTGCCGTTCGTAAAAACGTCGTGACCACCTGGAAAAAAATAACCATGGCACCGATTGGCACGGCAGTACCACGGCCGTGCCAAGGGTGCCATGGGCCCGCGGGCAGCGGGCCCGATGCCCGCGCACTATTTGTCCTTCCGCCGCCCCGCAGTATCAATACGCGGGGCGGCTGAGGGGCAACCGCGGAGTCTTCCCACCTGCGCATGCGCGGCTGACGTCATATGACGCGTCAGCCGGCGCTAAGTCCGACAAGCGGGCTTAACGATTTTCGTTAAGCCCGACTTGTCGGAGCCTCCGACGTCGGGCTGCTAGCCCCGACGGGGGACCAGAATCGGTCCCCCGTCGGGAAGGGGCGCGATGCCGTAAAACCCGCCCGGGTTTTACGGCAGTTTGACGATTTCTCCCGTTTTGGGAGAATTTCGCCCCAAATTTTGCACGGGCTAGGATCTACGAACTGTGCATTATCTGCCACAGTAATCAGATATGTGTTTGAAGGTTGAATTTTTAGACCAGCTTTTAAATGAACATTTTAACCTTCGTTATTAAAATCTGTATTTTAAAAGTGATAAAGCATGATGATTTAAATATTTTACTGAATTTTTGTTTATTAACGATAGAATTATTTTGTAGGATTTGGAAGTAGCTGAAGATAAATTAAGAGTCGGGGCACGCACACATCTGCATCCTACTGTTCTTACACTCAAGGTATATATCCACTTCCTATTCTGTTTAGTATTATTGTTGCTCAAGCATTTTAATTTGGCATACTAATTTTGAAAATATGAATCATAAAATAATGAATGCAGAGGAGTGTGTAGTGATTTTCTTGACCTGTAGTATAGTGCCCCCTAGTGTATGCGAGGAAGAGTAAAGCTTGCAGGAGAAATCAAAAAAATGTGGCTTTTTTGAGGTGAGGACAAGATAAAATGGTATATTTTGACTTAAAAACCAGATCAGAAGCACATACTCGAGGTTCTGATACATATCAGAATTCTAAATTTTTTAAAAATCAAACTCGCTGTGTCAGTACTCTGCACACTGCAAAGTGTAAGGAAAAAAGCGTTGCATTCTGATTCAAGTTGAATCAGCACCTGCTTTGCGGTTTTCTTCTGCAAATCAGCACTTGTCACTTTACAGAAAGTGGTGAGAAGGTACAAGGAGAGATGCAAGGGAGCAGATTGCCTTTGGATGGTATGAGAAACAGCAATGTGAACTTGAAGGGTAAAGATAACAAATAAACACACTTCTCAAAAAAATCCATAATCCAAATCTGGTCTTTAAATTTTATGAGCTTCTACGTTTTGTAGACTTTAAAAATCATCATCTATCATTTCTTCCCGTCTATTACAAAAAGAGAAACACAATGGTTTGAATGATACTGTAGTCATGTCACATTGGGCAATGAAAATGACACGGCTATTTTAGAACTCATCGAATGCCAGAACATATAAACACACCAGTAGAATAACAGGTTAAAAAGAATGGTACTGAAACTGAAGAATGTATTGGTTTAGCCACATTTGCAACACTGAACCAATTTTAGTGACCACACCATTTAAAAAGTGAGGGGGGGAGTTGAGCCAAGATGGCACCCCGAAATTCATTATCTATCTTTTGTGGAGGCAACATCACTGTAGGGATTACACTGGGTCACATGGAAGGCTACCAGCAGCTTCTCAGGGCACTTAAGAATGGTGAATAAATGAAGTCTTGACAAAATTCTCCATATCTCGAAGAGTTTTTAAAACAGTTGTTTCCTTTACACGGAGACATTGGTAAAACCTTAGAAGCAGATTGGCTACTCTATCTTTGGCTTATATCTAATTATCCATTATTTGTAAAAGGCTGAAAGGGAAAGGGAGGAAATAATGAGATGTGCAAAATGCAGAAATAAAAGCACCACGTTTATTTTAATTCTATTCTAATAATTGATTTGTTTTGTGTGCAAATGTGTTTGTAATGTTTGGGATAATATAATTGACTTTAGAATTACAATTGCTATTTGTGAAGTTTCTGTTTGTTCTACCCAGATGAAATACTGGGCATCTGTTGAAGAACATCTGCCTAAATGGGAACAGTTTTTACTGGGGCGAACAAAGAGTCCTATTGAAGTGATGAATCCATGGCACAAAGAAGCACAGAAGCAAGAACTTTTCATTAAAAGTAGCAGTTTACCCTCTTCAGCATCAACTTCCAAGATGCCTCCTCAGTCTCCTCACTCAGAAAAACAAAAAGCTTATAAAAAAAAGGATAACGTAGAAAGTGCTTCCATTAACAATTAAACTTTGGGAAGATTTGTTAGACGATATTACTGTTAACTGAACAGATCATGTGATTTTTGCATGACAGTATAATCTTAATTTGACTGCTGAGTGCTTTACTGCTTTCATAATTTGCAGCAGCAAATGTTTTTTTATCTCTGTTAACTTCTAATACAGAATTATATAAAATCAATTCTGAGAAATCTATATCTGCATACAGTAAGTGTAATAGACCAAAGCAGTGCAAGAGATCAGGTAATTTTAAGTGTAAATTACATCAAGCGTAAAATGAGTTTCTGCTATATTGTACAGTGATTTTAAAATTATTTTGTGTGAAACCAGCCTGCTCATACAACTGGTCACATCTCCAGATCAGAATAACAAGATGACGGGTTTCCACTGATTAGAGGAGGCACTTCACAATAACCTTTTTTATTTAGGTGTTTTAAAAGTTTTTACATACTAGTTAATTTACTAAGAGACTGATTCATGGACACTGTTGTGATGAAACTAGTAACTGGTTCAGAGTTTTTTCAATTCACTTTCAGTGATTTAAAATCAGGTCACTCAAGAAGAGGGCACAGTACTATTTTAAAAAATGATAAATCAACTTTTAGCTATATGAAGAAAATTGTACTATGTTACGAAAATGAAGAAATTCAAAGAAAATAAACAATTACGATTATTCTGTTTAATGAAAGATTTTGGGCGCGATTCTCCGCAAATGCGGAGAGTCGTGAAGGCTGCCGTGAAACCGGCCGTGTTTCCCGGCAGCCTCCGCGCCCCCTCCCGGGACCCGATTCTGCTCCCCGGTCGGGGCTAGCAGCGGGGCCCCGTGAACCTCGGCATCGCAGGCTTAGCGAAATTCGCTAAGCCCGCGCGCCAAAGTTAACGGCGGCTGACGCGCACGAAGACGTCAGCCGCGCATGCACGGATTGGACTGCTCCAACCCGCGCATGCGTGGATGACGTCATCACGCATATGCGTGAAACCCGTGCATGCGCGGGCCGGTATGCCCCTTAGCTGCCCCGCGGACTGATCCAGCGGGGCGGCGGAGGAACAAAGAGTGCGCGGGGTTCGGACCCGCTGCCCGCGATCGGTGCCCACCGATCTCGGGCCCATGGCACCCTTGGCACGGCCGTGGTGCGGCCATGCCAATCTGTGCCATGGTTACCCAGAACGGCACTTTGCGGCCGTTTTCACGTACGGTGAGAGCAGGTATGTTGCCGTTCGTGAAAACGGCCGTAAAGGCCTGGGAAATCGGCCCATCGGCTGAGGGAGAATCGCTGCTCGCCATAAAAAAACGGCGAGCAGCGATTCGTGTCGGGGGGCGGGCGTGGGGGGGGGGGGGGGGAGAATAGCGGGAGGTTGGGAAAAATGTCGGGAAGGCCCTCCCGCTATTCTCCGACCCGTCGTGGGGGGCGGAGAATCGCGCCTAAACTTTGTGATTGTGTAAATACTTCAGGTGGATATTTAAACCATAACTTCACTTTTGGAACAACAATACAATTTCAAGCGCAGTTTCACCAGATTTCCTAATTGCAAACAAAGTGGTAACTCTACCCCTCAAAATTATCTAAATAAACAAATAATGAAATTATTAAATAATCTCAAAATATGGCAGATGCAGGAAATCTGAAATAACAGAAAATGCTGGCAGAACTACCAGACGGGTTTTTCCAGCATTTTCTGTTTTTAATAATGCAATTGTCGGCAGGCCACTTGTATAATGTAACATCCAGAAAAACACTGAATATCTGCACTTTTGTTTTGAATATTTGAATTTGTATTGAAACTCCCAAAGGCAGTGAAATACACCTTTCGGTAGTACCAGCATCACAAACCATAATTTTTGTGAGTTTAGAATTGAACAATTCTCAGCTCCTTGGATGTTTACATAGCTATAGTGGATAAAAGTGAAATTCCCATCATGGATATTTTGAATGTTTCCCTTTGTCAAATATACCTGCCTGGTATCTTGGTAGTTGAATGAGCCTATTTATAACTTTGCAAACCTGGTATATTTAACATATTTCAAGAAGAGATGGTTAACAGAATAACTATATTTTTATTCATTCATGGGATGTGGGCTCCACTGGCCGGGCCAACATTTATTGCACATCCATCATTGCCCTTGAACTGAGTGGCTTGCTAAGCCATTTCAGAGGACATTTAAGAGTCAACTTCATTGCTGTGGATCTGGAGTCACATGTAGGCTGGACCAGGTAAAGACGGCAGATTTTCTTCCCAAAAGAACATTTGTGAACCAGATGTTTTTTTTTTACGATAATTGACAGTGGTTTCATGGTCATCAGTAGATGTCTAATTTCATATCTTTATTGAATAATGTTCAGAGATAAAAGCAATATATTTACACAAAAAAGCAGCTGTTACCAATTACAAGGTATGACTATAAATGAGAACTGAAATGATCATTAGGTAAATGAACCAGCTGGCATGGACCACGCAGCATGGGAAATTGCCAGGCTATGTTTACTGAGCTAATCATTGCTGACGTGCTATTATTCACCTCCGTGCATAATGGGAAAAGTAAACCAATGCTGCCAACTTTTCAATGGTCAATGATACATGCTTGGAAGGACATTTGTGAATTTTTGATTTGGTTAGAATTGGTCTCTATGATGCTGCCGAATAGTTTAAGATCTAGGCTCCTTGTTAAAGAAGGAGCTCTTGGAAAAGATAGCAGAGACCTTCTAACAGCGGTGAAGCCATATTCCAGGGCAAATCACATATCTTCAAGTAACGAGCAACTTATTTGCATAACACCTTCAACGTAATAAAACATTCCAAATTGCTTCACAAGAGCAGTATTAGACAAAATAGGACACTGAGCCACATAAGGTGATATTAGATGAGATGAAAAAGCTTTGCCAAAAAGGTTTGTTTCAAAGTGTGTCTTCAAGGAGAACAGTGAGGTAGAGAGACAAAGAGATGTAGCTCCAGAGCTCGTACTAGGCAGCTGAAGGCCGGGAGATAAATTTTAATTGTAATAATGGTTCCCTTGCTTGAAAGAGTTTGCTGTCAAACTGACTTCTTGGATGTGGGTGACATTAGGAGGGTGTTATAACCTGCCTGCTTACCACTGACTGGGGACTAATGGCAATCCCACAATCCTTAGGGAGTATGAGCTTCCCCAATGAGGTGGGGGGAACTCATTAGCAGATTCCCTGCATAATTATAGTTGGCCAGTATGGAAATGGCTAGAGAGGAGTGAGCAGCAAGGGAGTTACTGCCGCTGCTGCTGTTGTGTACATATATGTTGTTGTAAATAAGAAGCTGTATTTAAAACACCAGAGACTTTGGAAGGTATAGCTGACTGGAAAATCTTCGCAAGGATGCTACAGAACCGGGAGACACCAATCCGAGGGACTGACACACCAGCACGGGCAGGCAGGTGTAGTTACAGCGCGTCACGTTTACACAAATTCCCATGATGGAGGCTGGATGGAGCTGCTGCACATTTCCTCTCCGATTCAGACTCCTAGTTCTGTGAACGTATGGGAAAATATGGAGTACAAGGGTCAAACGTTAGATGAGATCAGATTACATGAATGGTGTGGAGAGCAACTTACATTCTAGCTGGCCTTCTTCTTTATGCTGGATGTGTGTTATTCTTTCAAATAATTAACCTGCCCCAAGGCCAGATGTTTGGTGGAATTAAATCACAGTGTACAAGAGGGATATGAGTCTCTCCTGACCATTAGGTTGAAGGATTACAATAATACTGCTCTGCAGTAGTAACATGAAAATATCTGTACTCCTGTAAAAATAAGGAAGTTTAAAGTGAAGGAAAACTGATTAAACCATGTTGAGTAGGAATGTTAGGCATGGAAAATGTATTTCTATGTATTGAATGATTGTAATTATTTTGGTTGACTTAAAATAAGGTTTTGGATTGTCCTTTTTTGACTTGTTTGAGTTATTTTACAGTTGCTTTAACAAATATTATGGCCCAGAATTTGCTGGAAAAGTGATGGCTAATTCACAGCAATGTTATAAATGCATAGAACACATCGCTAATTCACAACAGTTGCTGTTATGAATGCATAGACTGCATGGTAAAAGGACGCAAAGAAAAAGGGGATATAAATAGAACTGGGTCACATCGAGAACGAAGACTCGACTTGGGAGGTGACCTTGACCATCCAAAGAACTGACCAAGAAGGAAGGAAGGAAGAAGCTGCCATTGAGACCCACCTTCATGACAATGTACCAGAGGGTCTCAGGAATCGGACCCACCCTTCAACCCAACCATCTTTGCGAGTATAACCGAATCTTGGGTGTTTCTAGTATATATATTTTGGGTTAATTTAGGGGTTGATTGTGTGTCTAATAAAGACTGTTGAATTAAAATTTGTGATTGTCCTTCGTTCTCCTGACTAATAAAGACACCTAGGTAAAACTTTGATTAAAATACTGGTCGAAGTATCTGAGGTTTTACAGATACAACACCCTCCCCTGTATGTCAACAAGTTATGAAATTTGCACCGTAAGTATGAGTGAAACTTAACTCAGAAAGTTAGGGCCACTATTTCATGGTGCAAGAATGATTTATGGTCCTAACAGGCCACTAAAGTAAATTCTGGACCCACATAGTTCATTCAAATTTGTGCTTGACTAAAATGTTTTGTTAACTTATCAATATATTTGCTTAAGACTCGTATGCAAGATCCTTGGAGTATGGTGCTACATTTAGATTGCTATATTACTATGTCAGTTTATCTCTAAATGAAAGTATTGTTATATATGTAAAATCATTTAACATTTGTGGAACATAAGGTTGATTGGTTTTCGGTAGTAGGGCTTTTGAGTCGATCAGCTTTGTAAAAGCTAGCCATTCAAACATTAAAATTTTAAACAAAAGTCAAATTTGTAAATGGAAACAATTCTGAAAACATAGGGGCAGCACGGTAGCATGGTGGTTAGCATAAATGCTTCACAGCTCCAGGGTCCCAGGTTCGGTTCCCGGCTGGGTCACTGTCTGTGCGGAGTCTGCATGTCCTCCCCGTGTGTGCGTGGGTTTCCTCCGGGTGCTCCGGTTTCCTCCCACAGTCCAAAGATGTGTGGGTTAGGTGGATTGGCCATGCTAAATTGCCCGTAGTGTCCTAAAAAGTAAGGTTAAGGGGGGGGGGGGGTTGTTGGGTTACGGGTATAGTGTGGATACGTGGGTTTGAATAGGGTGATCATTGCTCGGCACAACATCGAGGGCCAAAGGGCCTGTTCTGTGCTGTACTGTTCTATGTTCTAAGTCTCAACCTTCCAATTCAATGTTTAAAATTGTTCCAAAACTTAGATTGTTTTAAACTTTATTCAACTGAAGAGAGATTTTCACAAGAGGATAAGCTTATACCTTATAGTTTAGTTGACCTTTTCCACAGTACAAATTATGTATTTGGCATTTTTATCTAGATGAAGAGGTTGAGTATAATACATTCGAGTCATTTTGCTGATGGTGCAATGCTGTGAATGGACTTCCTTTCTGAACTGTTGCTGAAGCTTTAATAATTGATCAGAAACTTGACTGCTGATGAATCTCTAGTCCCCAGATGCCTTTTATGGGACATATCCACAATGTCCTTCAGGGCTTGCTTGCACATTTAAGACGCAAGCCCCAGACTTCCTTCTTGGACATGTTCTGCTGTAACTGTCGTTGAAAATCTGCATTCTGTAGGTGTTGGCTCCCTCCCCATCGTGGTATGTTGTCACACTTCAGCCTTTGAAAGCCGTGAGACCCCCAATTCACGGCTTATGTTGCATATTGGCCTGAGTCGGTTTTTGACTCCCCTTTTCCCTCTCACCTCCCCAGCACCCATGTGCACTGTGAATTCTGTCCCTTTTCCCCAAGCTCACTGCTCTGAATGGTGACATATTTCAGCTTTATGAGCACATAAGAAAAGAGTAGGTCATACAGCCCCTGGAACCTGCTCTGCCATACAATACAATCATGGCTGATCTTCTGCATCAATTCCACTTTTTAAAAAAATGTTTCCAATTAAGGGGCAATTTTAGCGTAGCCAATTCACCTACCCTGCACAACTTTGTGTTGTGGGGGTGAGACCCACGCAGACACGGGGAGAGTGTGCAAACTCCACATGGATGGTGACCTGGAGCTGGGATCGAACCCGGGTGCTCAGCGCTGTGAAGCAGCAGTGCTAACCACCATGCCGCCCTTACTCGATTTTCCTCACCACTCGATTCCCTGAGACACCAATTTCTGCCTTATCTCATTCTTAAATTTACTCAGCAAATTTACTCTAACGGGCAGGGGGAACCACCCCCCCCCCCCCCCCCCCCCCACTCCCGGGCCCAAATCCTGTGTGGGCAAAATGCACCTTGGCATTGACACCCTTGCAGTGGTCCTGCCACATGGGCACCTTGTCAATGCCAGGGTGGCAGTGCCAAGATGCCACCCTGCCCAGATACCAACCACCCCTGCCCTGTGCCATTCTGCCTGGTCGCCGTTTGTGGCCTCCAGCTGGGGTCTCCTTGACAAGGCCGGTAGACCCTGGATGCCAGTTGGACCTGGCCTCGGCTGAGTTTAAGCAAGCTTTAAGCTCACTTAACTCTGCAAGCCTGGGTCCTGCCCATTGTGGCCGGATTCCAGATCGCGACATCTCGCAAGACCTTGTTAGATCCCACAAGACATATGACCATCAGGAAACCTGGAAGAGGCCTCTCGCGGAGCCTACCGGCTGTGTCACATCCTGATTCCAGTATTCCAAGTGTGGTCTCACCAAAGCTCTGTGCAATTCTCATAGAATTCCTACAGTGCAGAAGGATACCATTCATCTGGTCAAGTCTGCACCAACCTTCTGGAAGGGCACCCTACCTAGGCCCAATCACCCACCCTTTCCCCGTAACCTCACCTTGGGAAAATTTAATGTAGCTAAGAAACCGGGTGGTCCGGTTTCCTCCCACAGTCCAAAGATGTGCAGGTTAGGTGAATTAGCCATGATCAATTGCCCCTTAGTGTCCAAAAGATTAGGTAGGGTTACTGGGTTAAGGGTCAAGGGTAGGGTACCCTTTCAGAGGGTCAGTGCAGGCTAGATGGGATAAATGGCCTCCTTCTGCACTGTAGTGGTTATATTCTATTATCTAACCTCTCCTCATAGCTAATGCCCTCCACCAGGCAACATCCTGGTAAACCTCTGGGCGGCACTTTGGCATAGTGGTTAACATTGCTGCCTCACAGCTCCAGGGACCCGGGTTTAATTCCGGCCTTGGGTCACTGTGTGGAGTTTTCACCTTCTCCCTGTGACTGCTTGGGTTTCCTCTGTGTGCTCCGGTTTCCTCCCACAGTCCAAAGGGGTGAACTGGCCATGCTAAATTGCCCTTATGTCCAAATGGTTAGATGGGGTTATTGGGTTACAGAGATAGGCCGGAGATGTGGGCTTAAGTTTAAGTAGGGTGCTCTTTCCAAAGGCCGGTGCACTCAATGGGCTGAATGGCCTCCTTCTGCACTGTAAATTCTATGATTCTATGACTTCAGGAGGATGCTCAGGTGGATCATCCGATTGACATTTCTCATTGAATATGAGTGCAAGAGCATCATCCTTGTCTCTTGCACTGATGTGCTGTGCTCCCCTGCCATGAATAAGGATGGAGATATCTGCAGAGCCTCTTCCTCCAGCTGGTTGTTTAATTTTCCATCGTGGTTGGTGCAGACTCTAATGACTGAATAGTCTTCTTCTACACTGCAGTGATTCTATAACTTGTGGCAGGACTGCAGAGCTTTGATATGATCTGTTGGTTGTGGGATCACTTAGTTCTGTCTATAGTATACTGTATCCACTGTTCGGCATGCATGTAGCCTGTGTTTTAACTTCACCAAGTTAGTGCTTTATTTAGGTCCTGTTCCTGGCATACTCTTCTGCAGCCCTCATTGGGCCAGGGTTGATCACCTAGCTTGATAGTAATGTTAGAGTGAGGGATATGCCAGGACATATGATTTCAGATTGTGGTTGAATAGCATTCTGCTGCTGATGGTCCACAATGCCTCAGGGCTGCCCGGTTTTGAGCTGCTAGATCTGCTATAAATCTATTCCCTCAAAACGAAAATGGAATACAAGGACTGTGCAGTAGTCATTCCTACCAATACTATCATGAAAAGAACATAGAACATAGAACGATACAGCGCAGTACAGGCCCTTCGGCCCACGATGTTGCACCGACATGGGAAGTCAAAAACTAAAGGCCATCTAACCTACACTATGCCATTATCATCCATATGCTTATCCAATAAACTTTTAAATGCCCTCAATGTTGGCGAGTTCACTACTGTTGCAGGTAGGGCATTCCACGGCCTCACCACTCTTTGTGTAAAAAACCCACCTCTGACCTCTGTCCTATATCTATTACCCCTCAATTTAAGGCTATGTCCCCTCGTGCTAGCCACCTCCATCCGCGGGAGAAGGCTCTCACTATCCACCCTATCTAACCCTCTGATCATTTTGTATGCCTCTATTAAGTCACCTCTTAACCTTCTTCTCTCTAACGAAAACAACCTCAAGTCCATCAGCCTTTCCTCATAAGATGTTCCCTCCATACCAGGCAACATCCTGGTAAATCTCCTCAGCACCCGTTCCAAAGCTTCCACGTCCTTCCTATAATGAGGCGACCAGAACTGTACGCAATACTCCAAATGCGGCCGTACTAGAGTTTTGTACAACTGCAACATGACCTCATGGCTCCGGAACTCAATCCCTCTACCAATAAAGGCCAACACACCATAGACCTTCTTCACAACCCTATCAACCTGGGTGGCAACTTTCAGGGATCTATGTACATGGACACCGAGATCCCTCTGCTCATCCACACTGCCAAGAATTTTACCATTAGCCAAATATTCCGCATTCCTGTTATTCTTTCCAAAGTGAATCACCTCACACTTCTCTACATTAAACTCCATTTGCCACCTCTCAGCCCAGCTCTGCAGCTTATCTATGTCCCTCTGTAACCTGCAACATCCTTCCACACTGTCTACAACTCCACCAACTTTAGTGTCGTCTGCAAATTTACTCACCCAACCTTCTGTGCCCTCCTCTAGGTCATTTATAAAAATGACAAACAGCAACGGCCCCAGAACAGATCCTTGTGGTACGCCACTCGTAACTGAACTCCATTCTGAACATTTGCCATCAACCACCACCCTCTGTCTTCTTTCAACTAGCCAATTTCTGATCCACATCTCTAAATCACCCTCAATCCCCAGCCTCCGTATTTTCTGCAATAGCCGACGGTGGGGAACCTTATCAAACGCTTTACTGAAATCCATATACACCACATCAACTGCTCTACCCTCGTCTACCTGTTCAGTCACCTTCTCAAAGAACTCGATAAGGTTTGAGAGGCATGACCTACGCTTCACAAAACCATGCTGACTATCCCTAATCATATTATTCCTATCTAGATGATTATAAATCGTATCTCTTATAATCCTCTCCAAGACTTTACCCACAACAGACGTGAGGCTCACCGGCCTATAGTTACCGGGGTTATCTCTACTCCCCTTCTTGAACAAAGGGACCACATTTGCTACCCTCCAGTCCTCTGGCACTATTCCTGTAGCCAATGATGACATAAAAATCAAAGCCAAAGGCTCAGAAATCTCTTCCCTGGCTTCACAGAGAATCCTAGGATAAATCCCATCAGGCCCCGGGGACTTATCTATTTTCACCTTGTCCAGAATTGCCAACACTTCTTCCCTACGCACCTCAATGCCATCTATTCTAATAGCCTGGGTCTCAGCATTCTCCTCCACAACATTATCTTTTTCCTGAGTGAATACTGACGAAAAGTATTCATTTAGTATCTCGCTTATCTCCTCAGCCTCCCCACACAACTTCCCACCACTGTCCTTGACTGGCCCTACTCTTACCCTAGTCATTCTTTTATTCCTGACATACCTATAGAAAGCTTTTGGGTTTTCCTTGATCCTACCTGCCAAAGACTTCTCATGTCCCCTCCTTGCTCGTCTTAGCTCTCTCTTTAGATCCTTCCTCGCTTCCTTGTAACTATCAAGCGCCCCAACTGAAACTTCACGCCTCATCTTCACATAGGCCTCCTTCTTCCTCTTAACAAGAGATTCCACTTCTTTGGTAAACCACGGTTCCCTCGCTCTACCCCTTCCTCCCTGCCTGACTGGTACGTACTTATCAAGAACACGCAATAGCTGTTCCTTGAACAAGCTCCACATATCCAGTGTGCCCAACCCTTGCAGCCTACTTCTCCAACCTACACATCCTAAGTCATGTCTAATGGCATCATAATTGCCCTTCCCCCAGCTATAACTCTTGCCCTGCAGGGTATACTTATCCCTTTCCATCACTAACGTAAAGGTCACCGAATTGTGGTCACTGTTTCCAAAGTGCTCACCTACCTCCAGATCTAACACCTGGCCTGGTTCATTACCCAAAACCAAATCCAATGTGGCCTCGCCTCTTGTTGGCCTGTCAACATATTGTGTCAGGAAACCCTCCTGCACACATTGTACAAAGAACGACCCATCTAATGTACTCGAACTATATATTTTCCAGTCAATATTTGGAAAGTTAAAGTCTCCCATAACAACTACCCTGTTACTTTCGCTCTTTTCCAGAATCATCTTCGCCATCCTTTCCTCTACACCCCTAGAACTATTAGGTGGCCTATAGAAAACTCCCAACAGGGTGACCTCTCCTTTCCTGTTTCCTGCATCTGCAACAAGTAGATTGTTGACACTGAGGTCAAGTAGGTTTCTCCCTCTTGCTGGTTCTCCCATCTCCTGCTGCAGGCCCCCATCTGTCAGTTATGTCCTTCAGGCCTCAGCCAACTCTGTCAGTTGTGTTGCTACTGAACCACTCGTGGTGACAACATGGAGGAGTACTGATTCATCAGCTGGGGGGGGGGGGGGGGGGGGCAGTAGATGGTAATCAGCAGAATGTTTCCTTGCCCATATTTTGCCTGATACCATGAGATGTCATGGGGCCCTGTGTCAATGTTGAAGACTCACAGGTTAACTCCCTCCCGACTTTATACCCCTGCGCCGTCACCTCTACGAGATCTGTCCTGCCAGTGGGACAGGACATACCTAGGAATGGTTGTTGAGGTGTCTGGGAATTTGGCTGTTAGGCATGATTGGGTGAGTATGACTATCTCAAGACTGTTCTTTGACTAGGTTTTGGGACAGATCATTGAATCATAGCATTCCACAGCACCGAAGGAGGCCATTTGAGTCTGCACCAACCCTTTGAAAGATCACCCTACATAGGCCCAATTCCAGGGACCCCATCCTGAGGGACAATCTAGCACGGCCAATCCACCTAACCTGCACATCTTAGGATTGTGGCAGGAAACCGGAGCATCCAGAGGAAACCCACGCAGACACGGGGAGAATGTACAAACTCCATTCAGAGGGTCACCCGAGGTCAGAATCAAACACAGGTCCCTGGCGCTTTGAGGCAAAAGTGGGCTGCCCTGTGCCACTGTGCTGCACCTTCCAATTTTGGCACAAGCCCCCAAGAATTAATAAGGAGGACATCACAGTTTTTAGAGCCTTGGTTGATGTCAGGTTTTATTCCTTTTTTTTTTTTTTAAATGTTTTTTTATTGAGTTTTCATATTTTATATATGACAAATTACAAGTTATTAGAGAGAGAGAAAAAAAAAAGGAAAACACAAAAATTTAACATGAATATTTACAGGTAAGCATCTTCATAACAATAATTGTGGCCGCCCCCTTTAGCCAGCATACATATTTTACATTCCCCAATATGGCCGAGGCACATGTTTATAGGCATTTATTTATAGTTTGGTTTTGGGCCTTGGCTTGCCATCAAACCCCCATACCGAGCCCGTAGCCCCCCCCCCCCCCTCCCCCCGGCTACCTTCCCCCGATTCCCGCCCATTTTCCCCTGGTTCTTGGCCACCCGACTATTCTTCCTCATGTACGTTGGCCACAAACAGGTCCCGGAACAGTTGCATGAATGGCTCCCACGTTCTGTGGAAGCCGTCGTCCGACCCTCGGATGGCGAATTTGATTTTCTCCATTTGGAGAGATTCCGAGAGGTCGGACAGCCAGTCTGCAGCTCTGGGTGGTGCTGCTGACCACCAGCCAAACAGGATTCTACGGCGGGCGATCAGGGAGGCAAAGGCAAGGGCGTCCGCCCTCCTCCCCAGGAATAGATCTGGCTGGTCTGAAACCCCGAAGACCGCCACTATCGGGCATGGCTCCACCCTCACCCCCACCACTTTGGACATAGCCTCGAAGAAGGCTGTCCAGTACTCCACAAGTCTGGGGCAAGACCAGAACATGTGGGCGTGGTTGGCCGGGCCTCTCTGGCACCGCTCACATTTGTCCTCCACCTCCGGGAAGAACCTACTCATACGGTTTCTCGTTAAGTGGGCTCTATGTACCACTTTTAGTTGCGTCAGGCTGAGCCTTGCGCACGTGGAGGTTGAGTTGACTCTATGCAGTGCTTCGCTCCAGAGTCCCCACCCTATCTCCATCCCCAGGTCGTCCTCCCATTTCCTTCTTGTTGCGTCCAGTACGGTGTTGTCCCTGTCTACCAGTCGGTCATACATGTCACTACAGTTCCCTTTCTCTAGGATACTTGCGTCCAGTAGGTCTTCAAATAGTGTCTGTCGTGGCGGTTGTGGGTACGTCCTTGTCTCCTTTCGTAGGAAGTTTTTGAGCTGCAGGTACCGTAGCTCGTTCCCCCCAGCTAGCTGAAATTTCTCTGTCAGTTCGTCCAGTGTTGCGATCCTGTCGTCCGTGTATAGGTCCCTGACTGTCAGTGTCCCCCCGTCCTGCCTCCACCTTTTGAAGGTGGCGTCGGTCAGTGCTGGTTTGAACCTATGGTTGTTGCAGATGGGAGCCTTGTCCGACATTTTGTACAGGCCAAATTGCTGTCGCAGTTGGTTCCAGGATTGGAGGGTGGCTGTCACCACTGGGCTGGTGGAGTGTTTTTTGGGTGGGGATGGGAGTGCTGCCGTGGCGAGGGCCCGGAGGGAGGTTCCCATGCAGGAGGCCTCCTCCGCACGCACCCACTCGGCTTCTGGCTCCTGGATCCATCCCCTTACTCGCTCGGCTGTTGCCGCCCAGTGGTAGAATTGTAGATTCGGGAGGGCTAGCCCCCCCCTGGATTTTGTTTTTTGTATGACCTTCTTTGGGATCCTAGCATTTTTACCCCCCCATACGAACGCCATGATATGTTTGTCCAGCGCTTTGAAAAAGGCCTTGGGGATGTAGATCGGAATGAATCTGAACAGGAAAAGGAACCTGGGCAGTACGTTCATTTTGATCGTCTGGACTCTCCCCGCGAGGGAGAGCGGGAGTGTGTTCCATCTTTGCAGGTCCTTTTTAACTTCCTCCGTCAGGCTGGTGAGGTTCCATTTGTGGATCCCTTTCCAGTCATGGGCTATTTGGATCCCCAGGTAGCGGAATTTATTTCGGACTTGTTTGAACGGCAGGCCCTTTAGTGCTGCCCCCCCCCCCCCCCCCCCCTTGCGGGTGTACTGGGAAGATCTCACTTTTGCTCATGTTGAGTTTGTAGCCCGAGAAGGCTCCAAACTCTTTCAGGAGCGCTATGATTCCGTCCATGCTGCTTTGTGGGTCCGAGATATAGAGGAGCAGATCATCCGCATAGAGTGAGACTCTGTGCTCTCTACCTCCCCTTCGGATCCCCCTCCAATTTTTTGCTGCCCTGAGCGCGATTGCTAGCGGTTCGATTGCTAGTGCGAACAGCAGCGGGGACAGTGGGCATCCTTGTCTGGTGCCCCTGTGCAGCTGGAAGTATTGGGAGTTGGTATTGTTGGTCCGTACACTCGCCATGGGAGCGTTGTATAGGAGCTTTACCCAAGAGGTGAACCCTGTTCCAAGCCCGAACCGCTCCAGTACCTCTGTGAGGTATTTCCATTCGACTCTGTCGAAGGCCTTTTCTGCGTCCAGGGAGACGATCACCTCTTGTGTTCTCTCCCCGGAGGGGGTCATTATCATGTTCAGCAGGCGCCTGATGTTCGCGGTAAGCTGTCTACCTTTGACGAAGCCCGTCTGGTCCTCTGTGACCACCTCAGGTACACAGTCTTCTAGCCTTTTGGCTAGTATTTTGGCCAGTATTTTGGCGTCTGCGTTCAGCAGAGATATGGGTCTGTATGACCCACATTCCGTTGGGTCTTTGTCTTTCTTAGGTATCAGCGAGATTGAGGCCTGTGCTAACGTGGGTGGCAGTGTGCCCCTAGCTAGCGAGTCTGTGAACATCTCCCGCAGGTGCGGGGCCAGCGCTGTCGCAAATTTTTTGTAGAAGTCCGCCGGGAATCCGTCCGGTCCCGGCGCCTTCCCCGTCTGCATGGAGCTAATGCTCTCCATGATCTCTCCCAGTGCTAGTGGTGCTTCCAGATCCCGTTTTCTGCCCTCTCCAACGACTGGTATGTCCAGTCCATCAAGAAACCGGTTCATCCCAGCCTTCCCCGTTGGGGGCTCCGAGGTGTATAGCTCTTGGTAGAAGGCCTTGAAGGTTTCTACCAAGAGCTTTTATTCCTTTTTAACAGCGATTTGGAACCACTAAATCACTTGCTAATCATTTCAGAGGTCAGTTAAGATTCAACCATGTAGCATAGATCTGGAGTCACATGCAAGCTAGTTAGATAAGGACAGCATATTTATTTTCCTAAAGCACACTAGTTTTTACAACGATCAAATAAATGCATGGTCATCATTACTGGTACCAATTGTTTTTATTCCAGATTTTTTAACATTAATTAAATTAAAAATTCCACCAGCTGCCAGAGTGAGATTTGAACCCAAATCCCCAAAGCATTATCTTAGACCTCTGGTTTGCTGATTTAGTTATTTTACCACTACATCACTGACTCCCTCCCTGTATGCTCCATCCCTTCCTGTCACCCCTGGTTCTAAACCTAGTGGAGTGGTGTAACAACAACAATCTCTCGCTCAATGTCAGCAAAACTGATGAGCTGGTCATTGACTTCAGGAGGCAAAATACTGTACACACCCCGGTCTGCATCAATGGGCTGAGGTGGAGATGGTTAGCAGTTTCAAATTCTTAGGTGTGTACAACACCAAAAATCTGTCTTGATCCATCCACGTCGACGCTATGACCAAGAAAGCATAACAGTACCTATACTTCCTCACAAAAATAAGGAAATTCAGCATGTCCACATTGACTCTTACCAATTTTTAGACGTGCACCAGAGAAAGCATCCTATCTGGTTGCATCACAGCCTTGTATGGCAACTGCTCGGCCCAAGCCCATAAGAAATTACAGAGAGTCGTGAACACAGCCCAGTCTATCATACAAACCTGCCTCCCATCCATTGACTCTGTCTACACCTCCAGCTGCTTTGGGAAGCAGGCAGCATAATTAAAGACCCCTTCCACCCGGGTTATTCACTCTTCCAACTTCTTCCATCTGGTAGGAGAAACTAAAGCCTGAGAACACGCACGAACAGGTTCAAAAACAGCTTTTCCCCGCTATTACCAGATTCCTGAATGACCCGCTTAAGGACTGATCTGATCTCTTCACAGATAGTCTCTACTGAGTAGTACTGCTCGCCCATTGCCTGTGCCTATCTATTTACATTGTGTATGTATGTATGTCCTATGTTTTGTTTTATGTATGGATGATCTGTCTGGACTGTATGCAGAACAATACTTCTCACTGTACCTTGGTACATGTGACAGTAAAACAAATCCAATCATATAACTACGCAGTATCTGCTTTCTCTTTATCATCATAAATTTCTCCTAATTTGAACCCTCCTTCTGCCATTTGACTTTTGGCTCCATCTATAGCCGTAATTATTTGATTCGCCAGCAACGTTTAAGTGAAGCTCATCTGAATGGAACTACTATCTTTCCCCAGGACCATGATAGTTCCCATGGTCCCAAGAATCAAAGCCCAGTTCTCCCACGTCAATTTTTGAGCCACACATTCACCTCTTTGATCTTATTGACCTGGTGCTAATTTGCTCATAGCTCAGCTACCAACTGAGAGATTATCACCATTGTGGTTCTGCTTTTTAATTGCGCCTAGTTGCTCATATTCCCTCAACTGAACCACTTCCTTCATCTTACCCATACTGTTAGTACCTAAGCGGATCACAGTGGGCAGCATGGTAGCATAGTGGTTAGCATAGTTGCGTCACAGCTCCAGGGTCCCAGGTTCGATTCCCCGCCGGGTCACTGTGCGGAGTCTGCACGTTCTCCCCATGTCTGCGTGGGTTTCCTCAGGGTGCTCCGGTTTCATCCCACAATCCAATGATGTGCAGGTTAGGTGGATTGGCCATGCTAAATTGCCTCTACTGTCCAAAAATGATTAGGTGGGGTTACTGGGTTGCGGGGATAGGGTGGAGGCATGGGCTTGGTTGGGGTCCTCTTTCCAAGGGCAGGTGCTGACTCATTGGGCTGAATGGCCTCCTTCTGCACTGTAAATTCTATGATTCTATGAATGACTGCATCATTCCCATCCCATTCCAAAGTTCTTCTCCAGCTCCAAGCAGATGTCGTTAAGCCTGGCAGTGGTCAGGCAACACACCCTTCAGGACTCACGCTCTAGGCTGCAAAGAACTATATCTATCTCCCTAACTATACTGTCTCTTACCATTATTACATTCTTTTTTAGTCCCCCAATTTGAATAGCCCCCATACCATGGTGAGATTTTCCTCCTTGTAGTTCCTGCTCTTGTCTAAACAAGCTGTAAGAAGTCCACCTGTTGGACTAAGTGTAAAGACTGAGGCACTAAAAGTGCTACTGTCTGGATCCCCATTCCTGCCTCATTCATAGTCACACCCTCCTGCCCCTCACCATGGATCAAATCTGAAGCATTTAACCTAAGGGGTGTTATTGCCTCCTGGAACCAAGTGTCCAAGTAACTTTCCCTCTACCTGATGCATTTCAATGACTGAAGCTTGGAATGGAAGTTCCTCAAGCAGCGGACACTTACTGCAGATCTGTACATTAGCCTGATGTCCATCAGCCAACACATGCTGTAGCTGCAACACATCACCTGCTCTGCCAGCCCAAGGTAATCCGATTTTGAAAGACCATGAAATAATCTATTTATAGTTTTTAATCCAGATGATAATTTGTTTTATTTATCAAATTAAACTATCTGTTTTCAGTGTACTACATCTACTGGCTTCCATTCGCTGCCCTATTATTATATCCTGCAAAAATTCCTGATAAATTTGTCAAGCACAATTTCTCTTTTGTAAAACCATGTTGACTCTGTCAACATTGACATTGCTTGGTAATAGATTCCAGCATTTGTGACCAATGTCAGGCTAATGGACCAGTAGTTCCGTTTTTTCTTTCCCTTCTTTTTTGAATATCAGTGTTAAATTTTCTATCTTCCAATTCATTGGGACCTTTCCAAATGTTCAGGAATTTTGGACAATTATAGCCTGAGTATCCACTACAGCCATCAGGTGCTGAGGGTTTGTCAATTTTTGCTCTCTTAAATTTCTCCAATATTTGCTCTCTTAAATTTCTCCAATACTTTTTCTTTGCTGATTTTAATTACTTTAAGTTCCTCAGTCTTATTAGCCTCTTGGTTATTCTCTATCTTGATTGTATAATTTGAGTCTGCTACTGTGAAGACAGGGACAAAACGTTTGTTCAATATGTCTGCCATCCCCTCATTCCCCATGAAAATTTATCCTGTCTGTCTCGAAAGGATCAACATTTGCTTTAGCTGCTCTCTTTTCTGTACACTTCTAAAAGTTCTTACAATCTGTTAATATGCTATTGGTTAGTTTACTCTCGTATTCAACTCTTCCCCATTTTCTTATCTTTTTGGTCACGCTGGTTTTTAAACCTTTCCCAATCCTGATTGTTGCCAGAAAACAAAAGGAAGGGACAGAACGTGTGAACATCATATTCCACCGCAGAATCATACAAGAGTAGGGAAATTTGAAAAGAGCACAACAAAACGATGAGTTAACAATGCAAATAGAAACAAAGGGGTATGATTTGGTGGTGATTACTGAGACATCGGTACATGAATATCAGGTCTGGGAGTTGAATATCCAAGGGTACTCAATATTTTGGAAGGATAGACAGAAAGGGAAATTAGGGGTGTAGCTTTGCGAATAAAAGAAGGGACCAATGCTATATTGAGAAATGATATAGGCACTGGCGACCAAGATGTAGAATCAATCTGGGTAAAAATAAGAAATAGCAAGGGAAAGAAGTCTCTGATACTAGTAATCGAGATGTCCCAAAATAGTAGTTTTGCAGTGAGGTACAGTATAAACCAGAAAATATAAGGGGCTTGTAAGGAAGGTACGGCAATCATCATGGGTGATTTTAATATGCATATTGATTGGATTAATCAAATTGGCAAGGGTAGTCTCGAGGAAGACTTAATTGAATGTGTTGGTGGAACCTCAGTTCTGCTGTGGTGACTGGCCGCAGGTCCAGCGATCTCCCTCCAGTCTTCTCCCTGTCTCGGCGATTGTGTGCAGCCTTCTCCTGGGGGCGGTGGGCGGAAACAGAACACGCACAGTGGAAAACAGCGTGATGTATGCAGCCCAGGGAATGGATAGCTGGTGGCTTTAGTGGCCAGCGCACCCAGCAATGGCGGCCGGTATGGGTACCGGCATGTGGTGCAGGGTTGGGGTTCAGCCGTCCTCCGGGTCGGAGGAGTGAGGTTACGGGTGTGTGGAATGGGGTTGATGCTGGGGGAACAGTGCTACCTACTCACCCTATCCGCCCTGAGGAGGTCATGCAGTTTGCTTCTGCACCGCTGGCCTATCCTCGCGGTGTTGCCCAAGGCGCTGACGACCTCTTCCACCTGCGTCCATGCCCAGCGAACGGCGGCAGTTGACAACCTCCTTCCTATTCAGGGTACAGGGAGGCCCGCCTCTTCTCCATGCCATTTAGCAGGGTCTCCAGTTCAGCATCTGTGAATCTTGGTGCCGCTCGTCTTGCTGCCATCTCGTTGGCTGGGGTGGTGTGTGTTGGGAGTGGAGCGCTTATATGCGGCTGCAGCTTGTCAGCCTCCTGAGTGCCAATCCTGAATCCAACAAATTGGACAGTGTTTTTCATTGGAATTGGTAGTGTTCCACATAGTGCCGATGCCGGCCCCTTAACAGCCAGTGAATTGGTCCAGGTGCAGCGGCAGTTTTGCACCCGTGGAAGTTCACTAATCCTGCTCTGGCATCAACACTCAGGAACGGAGAATCCGGCCCATGGTCTTTCAAGTCCATCGTGACTGTCAATCGTGCAGGATAAAACACCCTAAATTGCACCTCTTTGTTATACAGCACTACCTTCACCTTATTGAAGGCTGCATGCCTCTTTGCCAGCTCAGTCCCAATGTCCTGATAGGTCCGCTCTGTGTGCCCTTCCCAGTAAATATTGCAGGGCTTCTTGGCCCACTCTAGGACCCACTGCATCCTCTGCAAGCTTTGAAAGAAGATAATCACTGCCTGTGATGGTTCACTCAGCCGTGGCTTCTGCCCTAGTGCCCAATGAGCTTGATGCAACTCCGGAGGGGCAAATACTTCATCCTCCTCCGCCACCCCTCACCAGCCAAGAGAACATCATCAAGAAGTACTCAGTTGGCCTCGAGCCCTCCACTCCCTCCGGCAGCCCCACCATCCAGATGTTCAATATGTTCTCCAAGTCTTCAACTTTTGCCTTCAGGCCCTTGTTGGGCTCCGCGACGAGCAGTATCTCCACTTCCAGCTGTTGTGCTGCAACAGGACCTCCTTCATATCCTTCAACCTCTCGCCTTGCTCTTTCACAGTCTTCGAAGCTTTACCCAGTTGCTGTCCGATAATGCCCAATGCCTCCTCGGTGGTGGCTGTAAAAGACTCCTTCATCTCTTTGCCTTTTCTCTCAAACTGCCTGTCCATCTGCTCCCCAAAATTTTCCAGTTCCTGCACCATCACTTGCATTAGTGTGTGTACCGTGATGGGCGCTGCCACCTCCGCCTTCTCTCCTTCAGATTCCCTCGCCGGGCTGCCAGCTTGGATTTTCTTCCCAATCGGCTTTTTCAGTGGGCTTATCGACATAACTCCGTTGAAAAACCGTTACCTAGTTCAGCCTTCCTGGGTTTGAATACAAAAATCCTCTGAAAAACAAACAAAAGGGATCAAAAAACAAAGACCCTGGCGGGAGCTACCTTTCCTGTGACTTGCTCTCACATGACATCATCAGAAGTCCAACATTGAGTAAATGTACGGAGGCGATCGACAGATTTTTATTAGTAATGAGTTGAAGGATTATGGTGAATGAACGGGAAAGTGGAGTTGAGACTGAGATGAGATCAACTATGATTGTATTGAATGGCGGAGCAGGCTCGAGGGGCTGAATTGCCTAATCTTACTCCTTGTTCTTATGTTCCCCCCCGTTGATCTAAAATTATACTTAATTTCCTGAGTAAGCCATGGGTGGATCTTTCTTGCTGACATTTTGCTTTTAATGGAATGTATTTTGGGTGAATATTTTGAATAATTCATTTTGCTATTCCCCACTGTTTACTTACCACCTTGCCTTTCAGTCTATTTGCCCAATTAACATCAGCCAACTCTCCCCTCATACCTGTGCAATTGGCTGTATTTAAGTCTGAGACTTTTATTTGGGACTGGAGTATGTCACCCTCAGATTTAATATGGAATTCAATTGTATTATCAATTTTTTCCAGAGGGTCTTTCACTAGACGATTATTAATTAACAACAAATTTGATCAAATGCATAATTATTTTTGCAGCAAACCTTCAGCCAATATCTTCAAACAATGTTGTATATAAGTTTTCTCTTCCAAAACTAAAAATAGAGCTGTCTATAGCTAATTTTTAAAACTCATTTTTCAGTTTATATGAATTAAGCAATGAAGAACAATATACAGAAATTCTCTAGTCGAGCCAGGACAAAACCCCTGTCAAAATTTAATTTGCAAACATTACATTCAACATTACACTTCTGACTGTATCCTGTTTTTAAAAGTATTGGTAAATTTCGAAGTGATGGTTGAAATCGTGCTCATTGTTAATTTTGTGAATACTTTGTTATTGCAACTTCAGTGCAGTTTTGTAGTGTAAGCACTGTAATGTTATGTTTCTATTTCTTTTACACACTAGAGGTCACTATGAGATGACAAAATCTGTTTGTTCGTAGTCATACCTATCAGTAAATGGGACCAATAGTTGAACTTGATCTGATCTTCAGAAATTAAAAACTTATTTGAATCTTATAATTGTGCAACTGATATCATGAATTATGATTGACTGCATTATTGGTTAACTATAGCTGCAGTCAAATGTATACAAATGTATTAACATCAGATAATAGAGCAATTCTAAACTTCACTTCATAATATTCATCTTGTTTAACAATAGGTATGTGACATTTTGGACATACATTCAGGTTAGAATCAATACAGCTTAACTGATTTGCACTTAAGACAAAATTAACACAATGAATAGTGGATTATGGACTAATTATTCTTTACCTACATAGTGCTAACTGAATATAGATTAATGTTAGATACTTAGTGCAGTGATATCATGGTTGTGTTGTAATTCACTGATTGACCACTAGGAGTCTCATTAGTATATAAGTGAATGTTACAGTCAGGTGTCCTCAGACTGAATAGGGAGCTGGGAGATAGGTTGCTTGTGCATGTTCATACTGTTATTCATCTGTTGTTTTGTATATATTTGGCCCACAGTTAATGTTAATAAATAATTTATTGCTTTAGCTACAATGTTCTTGTAATATAAATCAGGCCATCTGGCAAGAACATTACATGGTATCAGAGTTCAATGGTATTAAACACTGAGAAAAAACTATCACATCGTCGAGTGAAGCCACAAGGCCCAAAGAGATTTGAAGATTTTGCAGACTGCAGACTGCAGAAATGAAGGGTGCAGTCGTTGAAGCCACCAATAAATCTCAGATTTTATGGTAATGTGGACAGCAACTGGCATGTGTTTAAACAACAATTTAATCTGTTTCTTACTGCAGTAAATTTAGGAGATCAGTCAGATTTGGGTAAGGTAGCGATGCTCCGAACAGTGGTGGGGCCCGAAGCAATTGCTGTGTTTAATACGTTTAAATTTGCAAATGGTGAAGACAGTAAAAATTTTAACAAAGTAATTCAAAGATTTGATGAACATTGCATTCCCAGAAAGATGAAATTTATGAACATTATGGGCGGGATTTTCCCGCAACTGGCCGGATGGCCCGACACCGGCGACAAGAGCGGCGCGAACCACTCCGACCAGAAGGTACGGAATCCTCTGAACTTCCGGGGGATAAGCTGGGCGCCAAAGGGCCACTCGAGTTGGCGCATGCGCAGAACCGCCGGCATGGTTCCGCGCATGTGCAGACCAGCCGGCGTGTTTCCTAAGCATGCGCAGGGGAGTTCTTCTCCGCACCAGCCATGGCGGAGCCCTACAGGGGCTGGCACGGAAGGAAAGAGTGCCCCCGCTGCACAGGTCCACCCGCAGAACGGTGGGCCCAGATCGCGGGCCAGGCCACCGTGGGGTCCCCCCCAGGGCCGAATCCCCCCCCCCCCCGAGGCCTCACCTAGCCAGCCTAGAATGCAGGTCCCGCCGCGATGGACCGTGTCCATTTCACGCCGGCGGGACTGGCCAGGAAAACTATGGCGACTCAGCCCATCAGGGCCCGGAGAATTGCTGGGGGGGGTCGCTGCTAACGGCCCCCGACCGGCGCGGCATAAACCCCGTCCGAAAACCGGCACCGGAGAATACGGCAGCCGGCGTCGGAGCAGCGGGGTGGGATTTGCGCCGCCCTCCCGGGGATTCTCTGATGCGATTGGGGTCGGAGAATCCCGCCCTATGAGTTTAGATCACATTTACAGAAGACAGGAGAATCCATAGATAATTTCATCACTGATTTAAAGTTAAAAGCTAAACCCTGAATTGGAACAAGGAGTTAAGATTTGTCAGGCTCGCGAGCTAGCAGCACAATAATGGCGGTGTCTTCTTGGAGGAAAGCATTCCGGTTGCCGGCCTTTTTCTGAAAAGGTGGGAAAGTTTAAAAAATAGGTGGGAAAGTTCCTGCAGCTCCTCGAACACCAACAAAAAGGTTAAAGATCAGGATGAAGTATTTCTGTGTAAACGATGTGGTCAAAGGCACAAATTAAGACACTGTCCAGCATTTGGCAAGTTTTGTCCCAGTTGCAAGGGAAACAAAATCACTTTGCTCAGAATTGTTACACTCAGCTCAACCTCAGATCAGTATGCACAGTGGAAGACATAGAGCTGGATTCTCTGTAGCCCAACGGCGAAATCGTGATCGGCGATCGGGCAGAGAAAGGATTCCGATGGCGGAATTGCGGCAGCCACCTGTTTGATGCTGGTCCGCCATGCTCCACCCCCTCCAAACAGGCGTCATTGGGATACGAATCGGGTGCCATTGCAACATCGTTGGCGCGTCATCAGCCAGCCCACCCATGATGCTCCACCGCCCATAGGCCGAGTTCTGAATGGCGCAGGCCATGAGTGGTCCCAGCGGCCGGGAAGCCGGCGTGCCGGCTGTGGACAGTATCCAGCGCCGCCACACTCGTCACGGATCCACGTCGCAGGCCAGGGATGGCTTCTGCTCGGGCTGGGTGGCCTGGTGGGGATGGCTAGGGGGTGTGCTGCAGGGTCACGGTTGGCGGATTAGAGTTCGACCATGTCCGGCACCATGCTTTATGGTGCAACTGGTGCAGGTCACCAGCCCTGTGCATGCTCGACTCAGGACCCGACTATGGTCTACCCTTTTTCGGCGCGATCCACGGGCATTTCATGACGCGCCCGTACTAACCCCTCCCCGCTACTGTAATCCGTGAAGGGTTTGCACTTTTTATTCTCGTGAAACACCTGCGGATTCTCCGTTCACGCCGGAAGTTAGTCTCAGGAACAGAGAATTGTTGCTATATTTATTTGGTTATAAATATGGCAGTCAATATGGTCACCTTCCTTAATTCTAATTATGTTTACACTTAGAGTCGCCAGGTATCTCTCGATACCGCCACAAGGTTCAAACCCGAATAATGATCAAAGAGCCAATACACCAGTTAGATTGTTCAAAGTCAATACTATTTATTTACACACACAGTAAGATCTACTCATGCACAAAGTACTACAAACTAAACTATCTCTAACGCTTAACTTCGGGAGCATTTTGTATTCTGGAAGTGGCCATCCCAGATGGCTACATTCCCTCCTTGTGATCCTCAACGAGAAGCGTGAAGGATCATTACTGCCTCTTCTTTGTTCTCCTCCTAAGTCGAGCACCCATAAGCAAGGACAGGCTCTACACTACTCTGTCCTATGGATGGGAACTTATACCTAAATCATTTTATATACACACATTATTATAAAATTCTACGGGGCACTATGACATTCGGGCATGCATTACAAAATAAAAACACGGGAACCTCTAACTATCCTTAATCAATCAAAAGAATTAACAACAGTATAAAACGATACAATGGCAGCAATACAGATCTCTGTGGCTTGGCAGTTTAAGCACAGTTTTACATCTTTTTTTAATTAGAACAAACAAACGAAAAAAATCGATGCACTTTAATTCACTTAAAGAGAGTGGGTGGGTTTGCTGAAGTCCGAAAATAGGGGGTCTGAAGGTATATACCAGAGTGCGGGAGGCTTTCCTCCGCCATTTCCTAAGTCTCTGTCTGAATGACACTGCACAGTATCGCAATAACTAGTAGTGCTTCTACAACATAGGACAGGGAATACCAGGTGATGAACTTGTCACACCAGGTTGGTGTATCAGTTGCTGTCTGTGGATACAGTGTGTGGCAGGGATGGGAAACATTCACGGCCTGTGGGGAAGAGATCAGGGGCATCGCGTCTGCGCGCAACTGTAGGGATCCCCCGAAGATCCAAATGTAGACCATGATGTCTGTCTTCATGTTCTCTTCTTCCTTCCGTGGTCTTCCTATGCCTTCTGTTGTTCTGAATTTCCTGTGGGCACAAGCATAATATATGTTATTATCTTGCTTAAGATCTCGTATGTCTGTCTGTCCTTTTATTGCCAATCACCCATTTTAATTGGTCACCATCTGTGATTCCCTCATTTTTCTTTTAAACCAAATATTTGGGATAAGACATCCGAGAAGAAAATACTGACAGTGCGAGCAATTTCACAGCCTGTGCGATCGATGCGGTGAGTGTACCAGCCCAGTGTTTGAGGATGTAAATAGCATATGGAGAGCAACCTAAGGGTTGCCGTAAAACAAACAAAAGAGTTTTGAACCAAAAGTTCCAAATGGGGTGCGTATGGGCCGTGGCGGGGCAAGAATGGGTGGAATCCCCGGGTAGGATGGTGACCAGTGCTGTATGTGCTCTACCCGAGCGTCGCTGACCAGGGTGTCCTCAGGCAGGTCGGGGACCAGTGCCGTTACTCCACTGCCCGAGTAACCGGATAAGAACGATAAGAATTTGTGATCATCGTGGTTGTTGCTTTTGTGGCTACCGTCAAATCAGGAGAATAGCTATGATTGGTTGTCTGCGGACAAACGTGTTCCATTAACTGCCAGTGGGCATTAAAAGAGCAGTGGCGTGGGGCCGTGAAAAACTTTAAGTGGACAAACAACATTCAACATTCACAATAACAAACATTTGACGTAACACACAAACATAACAGAAATCGTGCAGGTTCCATCAGAAAGGACACCATAAATCTCCATCGGTTCCTTTTTACCATCATCTGGACACCTCATTGCTCTATAGCGAACAGAGTCGCAAAGGGGTTTGTTTGGTGGGAGTCAGACTCTAAGTCATCATCTTATCCCGGTTGCCATACTCGTGACCGGAGTAGTCGTGCCAAAGCTGCTTGGGGCAAATTGGGGTCCACCTCATCATTCCGGATGAGCCTGTACGAATTGTCTCGGTGCCAATGTTTCGTGTCGAGGTTGGAGGTGCTAGGAGGCAATCCATAATCATCGGTCGGAGGGTCTGGATCAGGGGCTTTAATGTACGTGGTCTCAAAGGGGTCGCTGGAATCTTGTTCGGAGTCACTAGGAGTGGGGCCTGGTGCAGGGGTGTAATCGTGTCATGGCGTGCTGGGGCTGTCGCTATCGCTATCGCTGTCGCTGCTGGTTGGAGGAAGGGAGAGGCTGAGTCGTGCCTCTGGGGTTGGAGTCATAGTCGTGTCTGCGGATAGGCTGGACTGGTTGGGGGAGGGTAGGAATAGGTCGTTCGTGGATGGGGTGTGTTCATCTGCTGCTGCAAGTGAGATATGGTGTGAATGGCTGTTCTGCGAGCCATAAGCCTTAAGCTGGTTTATATGGAACCACGCAGACTTGCCATTGGGATAGGTGATTTTATATACGGAGGGGCTGACTTTATCAGAAATGGAGTAAGGTCCGGCAAATTTGGGGGAAAGGAATGAACTGGGGTTGTATAGGACTAGCATGACCTGCTGCCCTACTACAAATTCTGTGGCGTGTACTGTCTTGTCGAAGCAAACTTTACTTTGCTTCTTTCGTGTCCCAAGCCTAACAGCTGTGGCGAGCTGGGCTGCTTTTACATTCTCTATAATCTGCTGAACTGCTTTCTCATGCGTGAGGGCGGTGACTGCGGGGCTGGCCAAATCCAGTCCTAACAAATATTCTGTCCCTTTCATGGGTTGTCCGGTCATGAGGGTGTGGGGGGTGTATCCTGTCGAAGTGGATACCGTGTTCCTTATGAACATCAGTGCAAAGGGGAGAACTGTGTCCCAGGTGCTATTGTGCCGTTGCACCATGTTTCTGAGGGTCACTTTAAAGTCCTGTTCATTCTTTCTACTATGCCGCTGGATTGGGGGTGGTATGCAATGTGGAATTTGTGTTTGATTCCGAAAATTGTAAGGACGTTTTTCATCACTCGTCCTGTAAAATGTGAGCCTTGGTCTGACTCTATGCTGCGTGGAAGTCCCCATCTTGTAAAAATGTGTTGGGTGAGGATCTTGGCTATCGCTATAGCCGTGTTCGTTCTGGATGGAAAAGCTTCCACCAATTTTGTGAAGGTGTCGATGACCACCAATACATACTTAAATCCATTCCTGCAGGGGGGTAGGGGTCCTTTGTAATCAACTTGCAAGTTCGTCCAGGGGCCATTAACGGGTGTGACTAAGATGACCTTTTCTTGCGTATCTGTCCGGATTGTTCTGGGTACAGATTAAACAGTTTTCAATGTAGTGCGTTACATTGGCTTTTAAATCGGGCCACCAGCAGAGAGGTCTGAGGTGGGCGAGGGTTGCTTCTATGCCTTGATGTCCATGGTTGTCATGGAATTGACAAATAATCTGATTCCTGTCCTGGCTGGGGGCTGGGAAGTTGCCTTTTATAACTTCCCTGAGCTGTGCGTCTTCCTTTTGGGCCTGAGCTAAATCCTGAATGTTGGTCTGTGAGACCTGAACCACGTGTACTGGGGCACTCTCGGGGGGATTCCAAAAGTGACCGTGTCTGGAACCTGCCTTTGCTAGGCCGTCTGCTTTAACATTACCAAGGGGGGAAGAACGATGGTGGCTATGAACTTTAATAATCCTATATTTCCAATCTTTAGGAAATGCTGGAGTAATGGGGCTGAGGGTAGGGGTTTTCCGTCTGCGGAAATGAATCCTCTAGATTCCCACAGGGGTAGGAATTCTGTCAAACTATTGCAGACATATAAACTGTCAGATTATATGTCGGTTGGGGTCGGGAACATTGTCCACAGTTCCCTACATTCTTTGCGAGCGTCCATTTTGTATTCTGGAAGTGGCCATCCCAGATGGCTACAGAATCCAGCCCATAGTCTCCAGTGATGAAACATCATTGTTTTTTGGAGTAATGACAGCAAAGAATAATTTTTTGGAGACATCAAAAAATTCTCCATGCAAAATGGAGACTGACATGCAAACTGATACTCCATTTAAAATAAATGCGGTTGATGAGGACAAATGGCTACTCCCACTTGAAGTGAATGGTACAATGGTCCAATTGAAGTTAGACACTGCCAACGCCAATTTAATCAGCATGACTGATTTAAAAAATCTAAAAATTCAACGGATTAGAAGAAATCACAAAATATCTCAGAGAGATTATAATGGTCCAAGCATTAAATGTTATGGTGCTTGTGACCTGAGTGTGGTGGTGAAAAACACAATTTATTCCATCCCATTCTGTATTCTATCCGGGGGCTTGGATTCATTCTTATGTGATCAGTCCTGTGAAGAATTAGGTCTAGTGCAGTAGGTGTATAGCAAGGGTTGGATTAACTCTCCAATGATTCTGAGAATATTTTCAGCAAATTCAGCAGTGTTCACTGATTTTAGCGCACAATCATTCACCAACGAGATATAATTTAAAGAAGATGCATTATCTAAAGCACCAATACAAACTATTAGTCGTGAAATTGCTGAAGATGGAGATCTGCAAGTCAATCTCATTTTTTTTTTAATATAATTTTTATTGGAATTTTTTACAGAAAATATAAAACATAACGACAAACAATGAAATGCAACAAAATAACCCATAATAACTGTAACACCCCCCAGACCGTATCGACGCATGTATCACATCCCCCCACCCCCCCAAACCCAGTGAACAACAAAAGAACTTAAAAATAAATTAAAATTAAATAAACAAACATAGTCATCGTCCCCCCCCCCCCCTTTTTCCCTCCCCCTTACCCCCCTCCCCCCCGGGTTGCTGCTGCTACTGTCCCTGTACCCTATCATTGAGCCAGAAAGTCGAGGAAAAGTTGCCACCGCCTAAAGAACCCTTGTACCGACCCTCTCAGGGTGAATTTGACCTTCTCTAGCTTAATGAAACCCGCCATGTCATTGATCCAGGTCTCCACGCTTGGGGGCCTCGCATCCTTCCATTGTAGCAAGATCCTTCGCCGGGCTACTAGGGACGCAAAGGCCAGCACACCGGCCTCTTTCGCCTCCTGCACTCCCGGCTCCACCCCAACCCCAAAAATCGCGAGTCCCCAGCCTGGCTTGACCCTGGATCCCACCACCCTCGAAACTGTCCTCGCCACCCCCTTCCAGAACTCCTCCAGTGCCGGGCATGCCCAGAACATATGGGCATGGTTCGCTGGACTCCCCGAGCACCTGACACACCTGTCTTCACCCCCAAAGAACCTACTCATCCTCGTCCCAGTCATGTGGGCCAGGTGCAGCACCTTGAATTGGATGAGGCTAAGCCGCACACACGAGGAGGAAGAACTAACCCTCTCCAGGGCATCAGCCCATGTCCCGTCTTCGATCTGTTCCCCCAATTCCCCCTCCCACTTAGCTTTCAGCTCCTCTACTGACGCCTCCTCCGCCTCCTGCATAACCTTGTAGATATCAGATATCTTCCCCTCTCCGACCCAGACCCCCGAAAGCACCCTGTCGCTCACCCCCCTCGCGGGAAGCAAAGGGAATCCCTCCACCTGCCGCCTAGCAAATGCCTTTACCTGCAGATACCTGAACATGTTCCCCGGGGGGAGCTCAAATTTCTCCTCCAACTCCCCCAGGCTCGCAAACCTCCCATCAATAAACAGGTCCCTCAGCTGTCTGATGCCCGCTCTTTGCCAACCCTGAAATCCCCCATCAATGTTCCCCGGGACGACCCTATGGCTCCCCCTTAACGGAGCCTCCATCGAGCCCCCCACGTCTCCCCTATGTCGCCTCCACTGCCCCCAAATCTTGAGGGTAGCCGCCACCACCGGACTCGTGGTATACCTCGTAGAGGGAGCGGCCACGGCGCCATTACCAGGGCCCCCAGGCTTGTATCTCCACAGGACGCCCTCTCCATCCGTTTCCATGCTGCCCCCTCCCCCTCCATCACCCACTTGCGCACCATCGACACATTGGTCGCCCAATAATACCCCGAGAGATTGGGTAACGCCAGCCCCCCCCCCCCCCCCCATCTCTACCCCGCTCCAAGAAGACCCTCTTCACCCTCGGGGTCCCATGCACCCAAACAAAGCTCATGATGCTGCTAGTCACCCTTCTAAAAAAGGCCCTAGGGATAAAGATGGGCAAACACTGAAAAAGGAACAAGAACCTTGGGAGAACCGTCAATTTGACGGACTGCACTCTACCCGCCAACGATAGCGGCACCATGTCCCACCTTTTAAATTCCTCCTCCATCTGCTCCACCAGCCTGGTAAAAGTAAGCTTACGGACAGTCCCCCAACTCCTGGCCACCTGCACCCCCAGGTATCTGAAACTCTTCACTGCCCTCTTAAATGGGAGTCTCCCAATTCCCTCCTCCTGATCACCCGGGTGTACTACAAATACCTTGCTCTTGCCTAAATTTAACTTATAACCCGAGAAGCCCCCAAATTCCGCTAACAGCTCCATCACCCCCAGCATTCCCCCTTCTGGATCCGCCACATACAACAGCAGGTCGTCCGCATACAGCAATACACGATGTTCCTCCCCACCCCGCACCAGACCCCTCCATCTCCCTGACTCCCTCAACACCATAGCCAAAGGTTCAATCGCCAGTGCAAAGAGCAAGGGGGACAGGGGGCACCCCTGCCTGGTCCCACGGTAGAGCCTAAAGTACTCCGATCTCCTTCCATTGGTAACTACACTTGCCATCGGAGCCGCGTAGAGCAGCCTCACCCATTTGATGAATCCCTCCCCGAATCCGAACCGCTCCAGCACCTCCCACAGGTACCCCCACTCAACTCTATCAAACGCTTTCTCCGCATCCAGCGCCACCACTATCTCCGCCTCCCCCTCCACTGCCGGCATCATAATAACATTTAGCAGTCTCCGCACATTCGTGTTGAGCTGCCGTCCCTTGACAAATCCTGTCTGATCCTCGTGTATCACCCCTGGCACACAGTCCTCAATCCTGGTGGCCAGGATCTTCGCCAGAAACTTAGCGTCAACATTGAGGAGCGAGATAGGCCTGTATGATCCGCACTGCAAGGGGTCCTTATCCCGCTTCAGGATCAGAGAGATCAGTGCCCAGTGCCCCCCCCTCCCATGCCTCATTGAAGGCTCGCATCAACAGGGGGCCCACCAGATCCGCATACTTTTTATAAAATTCCACCGGGAACCCGT
Organism: Scyliorhinus canicula; assembly: GCF_902713615.1. NCBI lineage: Eukaryota > Metazoa > Chordata > Chondrichthyes > Carcharhiniformes > Scyliorhinidae > Scyliorhinus > Scyliorhinus canicula. Next base: position 47,605,720 of record NC_052156.1, read on the forward strand.
CCGGCCCCGGCGCCTTACCTGACTGCATTTGTCCAATCCCCCTGACTAGCTCCTCCAACTCTATCGGTGCCCCCAGCCCCTCTACCAGCTCTTCTTGAACCCTTGGGAAACATAGCCTGTTCATGAAGCTCTCCATCCCCCCTCTCCCCATCGGAGGTTCTGACCGGTACAGTTCCTCGTAGAAGTCCCTAAAGACCCCATTTACTTCTGTCCCCTTCTGCACTACATTCCCACCCCTATCCGTCACTCCACCAATTTCCCTAGCCACATCTCGCCTGCGAGCTGATGCACCAACATCCTGCTTGCCTTCTCCCCATACTCATATACGCCCTGCGCCCTCCTCCACTGTGTCTCCGCCTTTCTGGTGGTCAACAAGTCAAATTTGGCCTGCAAACTGCGCCGTTCTCCCAGCAACCCTTCCTCCGGTGCCTCCGCGTATCTCCTGTCCACATCCAGGAGCTCCCCCACCAGTCTCTCCCACTCCTTCCTCTCCCTCCTTTCCCTATGGGCCCAGATGGAGATCAGCTCCCCCCGGATCACCGCTTTCAGAGCCTCCCAGACCATCCCCACCCGGACCTCCCCCGTGTCGTTGGTATCAAGATACCCCTCAATACTTCCCCGGACCCTCCTACACACCTCCTCATCAGCCAGCATCCCCACATCCAGGCGCCAGAGCGGGCGCTGGTCCCGCGCCTCCCCCATCTCCAGATCAACCCAGTGCGGAGCATGGTCTGAAATCGCTATGGCCGAATACTCGGCATCCTGCACCTTCGGGATCAATCCCCTGCTCAGGACGAAAAAATCTATTCGGGAATAGACCCTATGGACATGGGAGAAAAAGGAATACTCCCGCGCTCTCGGCCTCCCAAACCTCCAGGGATCCACCCCTCCCATCTGGTCTATAAACCCCCTCAGCACTTTGGCCACCGCCAGTCTCCTACCCTTCCTTGAACTGGACCGGTCCAGTGAGGGATCCAGCACTGTGTTAAAGTCTCCCCCCATGATCAGGGCCCCCTGCCTCCAGGTCCGGAATGCGGCCCAACAAGCGCCTCATGAAGCCGGCATCATCCCAATTCGGGGCATATACATTAACCAGCACCACCTTCTCTCCCTGCAGCCTACCCTTCACCATAATATATCTGCCCTCCTGTCCGACACCACCTCAGCCGCCTTGAACGCCACCCTCTTCCCCGCCAGAATCGCCACCCCCCGGTTCTTCGCGTCCAATCCTGAGTGAAAAACCTGCCCCACCCACCCCTTCCTCAGACGAACCTGGTCGCCACCTTCAAGTGGGTCTCCTGGAGCATAGCCACGTCCGCCTTCAGCCCCTTCAGATGAGAAAATACCCTAGTTCTCTTAACCGGCCCATTCAGTCCCCTCATGTTCCACGTGTCAAAATTGAAGAACAGCAACAGCGAAAACAGCAACAGCCATAGTGTGCCCCCAACCCTAGTTCGAGTCCAGCCTCTCCGCCTGTACGAAGGCCCACGCCTCCTCCGGGGACTCGAAGTAGTGGTGCCGGTCCTTATATGTCACCCACAGGCGCGCAGGCTGCAGCATTCCAAATCTGACCTGCCTGGCATGCAGCACCGCCTTCGTCCGGTTGAACCCGGCCCGCCGCTTAGCCACCTCCGCACTCCAGTCCTGGTAGATTCTCATTACCGAATTCTCCCACTTGCTGCTCCTCTCTTTCTTGGCCTAGCGCAGCACACACTCCCGGTCACTAAATCGATGGAACCGCACCAGCACCGCCCACGGGGGTTCATTTGCCTTAGGCCTCCTGGCCAGCACTCTGTGAGCTCCCTCAAGCTCCAGGGGCAAATGGAAGGACCCCGCTCCCATCAACGAGCTCAACATCGTGGTCACGTACGACGGGAGATCCGACCCCTCCAGCCCCTCCGCCAGGCCCAGGATCCTCAAATTCTTTCGCCTTGTGCGAACGTCCAGCTCCTCCAAGCGGTCTTGCCACTTTTTGTGAAGTGCCTCGTGCAACTCCACTTTCCCCACGAGGACCACGGCCTCCTCCTCCCGCTCAGCGGCCTGCTGCTGCAACTCCCGAATGGACACCTCCTGGGCCGCCTGGGTCCCAAGCAGCTTGTTGGTAGTCGCATTCAGGGAGTCCAGCAACTCAGCCTTCAGCTCCGCAAAACAGCGCAGAAGAGAGGCTTGCTGCTCCTGCGCCCACTTCCACCAGTTCTCGGGTGTTCCGCCGGCCGCCATTTTGTCCTTCCCCCGCTTTTCTTGGGGAGCTGCTGCAGCTTTTTCCTTTGCCCCACTCCGGGTGAGCACAATAAATTATGGGGAATGCTCCTCTAGACACCTTCCCCCACCGGGATTCGTCGAGACAGCGCCATTTGGGGCCCTCAAATCGGCCCAAAAGTCCTTAAGTAGCGGGAGCTGCGGTGCGGCTTAGCTCCGCATAGCCGCAACCGGAAGTTTCCAAAGCCGATTTTCTGACCGCTCCACTCCTAGTCCAGGCCATCCACCGGTGGAGAATCTGAGAAGGAGTGTTCCCACATGGGGAAAAGTCCAAACAGCACCAGTACGAGCCCTTAAAAGAGCCCCAAAGTCCGAAAATAGCAGGAGCCACTGAACGTGCGGCTTAGCTCCGCATCACCGCTATCGAAAGTCCGTCCCCGCTTCTTCAATGGCCTTGGTGAGATCTTTTCACAGTTCTTCCCTCTGCTGCTAGAATTCAGCTCTAATAAAGGCCCTCAAGTCAGCTTGAGGCCTCTAAGCTGGCCCTTCCCCCGCCTGCATGCTTGCAGAGGCTTTTGTCTGCTGCTGCTTCAGACAAATCTTGCACTGTTTCTGAGGGTCTGATAACCAAGAAACATACTATTCCTGAGGGAAAGTACTCCTCGAACATTCACCTACGCCTTTTCATCGAAATTCCAACCCGTGTTGCTTAAAAAAGAGCTCTTTTCTGTAACCTTGGGCAGGAGCTGCCTCTGTGTGATCACTCACTCCATGAGGCACACCGGAAGTCCTCAATCTCATTTCTACCCTACCACCTGTATCCGATGCAAAACCACAAGTTATCAAGAAGATAGAAAAACCTACCAATGGGGTAAATTCCATGGTATGTGTGAAACATAAAAATGGTGATGCTCGTATAGGCATGGATCCCAAAGATCTTAATGAAAAATGTGTACATATTATAAAACAAGCATTACAGAAAGCAATGGACAGCCAATCTGCTCCATTTCTCGCAAACTCACAAAGTGTTGGCATTGTCACATGGTAGATCGCCAGTAGAGTTATTCATGAATAGAAGGTTGCGTACCACACTTCTCTACTTCTATTCTCACAATGTCATCAATACTCAGAGGTGGTAAAGTTCTAGACACTCTATCATAGAACTGCTTGTGTTTTGCTTTAATGTTTTGCTTTTCCTGTACTGCTTGTGTTTTGCTTTAATGTTTTGCTTTTCCTGTACTACAGGAAAAGCAAAACATTAAAGCAAAACACAAGCAGTTCTATGATAGAGTGTCTAGAACTTTATCACCTCTGAGTATTGATGACATTGTGAGAATAGAAGATTCAGGCAATTGGTCGAGAAAAGCCATTGTACATGAAGATGTAGCATCTCGTTCCTACAAGGTGCAGACAGAGGAAGGGTGGTTTTAAGAAGAAATTATCGCGCAGAGAAGACTTTCACAACAACGTGATGGGTGACAAATGTACGTCAGAATTAATGTCAGCTGTAGTGTCAGATAGTTCAGCAGTTCCTGAGCATGAGAATGTCATGGAGAACATTGAATCTACACGTTCTGAGCAGCAAGGTCAAACTTTGAGAAGATCAACCAGAGTCAGAAGAAAACCTGATCAATTCAATGTGTGGATTTGAACTAATTGTACATACTATGCTTGCTGTTATTATAATTTATTCCTTCAAAGGAAAGGGGAAGTAGTGATATCATAGTTGTGTTGTAATTTATTGACTGACCACTAGGAGTCACAATAGTATATCAATGAATGTTAGAGTCAGGTGACCTCAGACTAACTGGGGAGCTGGGAGCGAGGTTGTTTTTGCATGTTCATATGTTATTCATCTGTTGTTTTTAATAAACTTTATTGACACAAGTGGGCTTACATTAATACTGCAATGAAGTTACTGTGAAAAGCCCCTATTCGCCACGTTCTGGCGCCTGGGAGGGAGAATTTAGAATGTCCAAATTACCTAACAGTACATCTTTCAGGGCTTGTGGGAGGAACCTGGAGCACCCGGAAGAAACCCAAGCAGACACAGGGAGAACATGCAGACTCCGCACAGACAGTGATCTAAGCTGGGAATTGAACCAAAGTGAACGCGTGGCAGCCGCACAGCGGGCGACCATGGTGGGGGGGCCCCCTGGACGGAGGGAAGCTCTGGAGCGCAGGGGCCCGACCGCATGGACAGAGCAGTGACAGCGACCATCCAGGAGGGCCCCCAAACAAGGGAGAACCCCGGAGGGCAGGGGCGCGTCCACTAGGTGAATATGGTTAATCCCACAGGAGCGAGGGGACAGACGCCCCCCACCAGGATAGTCACCTGGAACGTAAGGGGACTCAATGGCCCAGTGAAAAGATCCAGAGTCCTCAACCACCTAAGAAACATGAAAGCAGACATAAGAACATAAGAACTAGGAGCAGGAGTAGGCCATATGGCCCCTCGAACCTGCTCCGCCATTCAATGAGATCATGGCTGATCTTTTGTGGACTCAGCTCCACTTTCCGGCCCGAACACCATAACCCTTAATCCCTTTATTCTTCTAAAAACTATCTATCTATCTTTATCTTAAAAACATTTATTGAAGAAGCCTCAACTGCTTCACTGGGCAAGGAATTCCATAGATTCACAACCCTTTGGGTGAGGAAGTTCCTCCTAAACTCAGTCCTAAATCTACTTCCCCTTATTTTGAGGCTATGTCTCCTAGTTCTGCCTTCAAGAGATGCACCTAAGAGAGCAGGTCCGACTGCAGGTAAGAAAGGGCTGGGTGGGACAGACCTACCATTCCTGTTCCGGGACGAGGAGCAGGGGGGTGGCAATATTGGTCAGCAAGTGGATGATGTTTAGGGCGACAAAGATGGTTGTGGATTCAGGGGGACGGTACATCATGGTTAGCGGGACCCTGGATGGGATACCGGTGGTACTAGTTAACGTGTACGCGCCCAACTGGGACGACCCGAGCTTCATCAAGAAGACCATGGCAGAAATCCCTGACACAGCGACGCACCGGCTAATCATGGGGGGGGGGGACTTCAACTGTGTACAGGGCCTGACAACTGACAGATCAAACCCCAAGATGGGGAAAACCGCAAACATGGCAAGGGAACTCGGTCACTTTATGGAACAGATGGGGGCGGTGGACCCCTGGAGTTTCAACCACCCAGGGGAGAATGAGTTTTCCTTCTTCTCCCCAGTACACAACGTATACACCAGAATTGACTTCTAAGTGGTGGGGAAAACGGTGCTTCCACGGATAGACAAAGTGGAATACTCTGCAATTGTGATATCAGACCACGCTCCACACTACATGGACGTAAGGCTGGAAATGGGCAGCGCCCAATGCCCCACATGGAGGTTAGACTTCGCCCTAGTAGCTGACAAGGCCTTCAATGAAAAGATATCGTGGGCCATAGCAGAATACACGGAGAACAATCAGAGCGGGGAGGTCTCGCCCTCCACGTTCTGGGAAGCGCAATAGGCCGTACTAAGAGGGGAAATCATCGTTTTCAAAGAACAAAGAGATAGGGGGGAAAGGCGGCTAGGCAGCAGCTGGTTGACTCCATACTGGAGGTAGACTGTAAATACTCCGAGGCCCCGATTGTAGAGCTCCTGGCGGAGAGGAAAGAGTTACAAAGGAACTTCGATCTGCTCTCCACCAAGCACGTGGGACCCTATACGAACACGGAGACAAAGCCAGCTGCCTGCTGGCACACCAGCTGAGAAAGCAGACAGCCACCAGAGAAATTGCATAAATTAGGGATACTAGAGGCACATTACAAACAGAGCCAGAAAAGATCTACAAGGCATTCAAGGCCTTTAACCAAGGGCTGTACACTTCAGAGCCCCCAACGGGGGAGGCCGGGATGAAACAGTTCCTTGATGGACTGGACATACCAGTCATGGGGAAGGGCAGAAAACAGGGCCTGGAAGCACCATTAGTACTGGGAGAGATCATGGACAGCATAAGCTCCATGCAGGCGGGGAAGGCACCGGGGCCGGACGGATTCCCAGCGGACTTCCACAAAAAATTTACGACAGCACTGGCCCCGCACCTGCAGGAGATGTTCACAGACTCGCTGGCCAAAGGCACACAGCCACCCACGCTACCACAGGCCTCAATCTCGCTGATACCTAAGAAAGATAAAGACCCAACGGAATGTGGGTCATGCAGACCCATCTCACTGCTGAACGCAAATGCCAAAATACTGGCCACGGTTCTAGCCAAAGGTGGTCGCAGAAGACCAGACGGGCTTTGTCAAAGGTAGACAGCTTACCTCCAACATCAGGCGCCTGCTGAACGTGATAATGACCCCCTCCGGGGATAGAATACCAGAGGTGATCGTCTCCCGAAACGCAGAAAAGGCCTTCGACAGAGTCAAATGGAAATACCTCATGGAGGTTCTGGAGCTGTTCAGGCTTCGAACAGGATTCACCTCCTGGGTAAAACTCCTATACAACGCTCCCATGGCGAGCGTACGGACAAACAACACCAGCTCCCGATACTTCCGGCTGCACAGGGGCACAAGACAAGGATGCCCACTGTCCCCGCTGCTGTTCGCCCTAGTGATCGAGCCACTAGCAATTGCGCTCAGAGCAGCAAAAAGCTGGAGGGGGATCCGAAGGGGCGGCAGAGAGCACAGAGTCTCATTCTATGCAGATGGCCTGGTCCTCTACATCTCAAACCCACAAAGCAGCATGGACGGAATCATCGCGCTCCTGGAAGAGTTTGGCGCCTTCTCGTGCTACAAACTCAACATGAGCAAAAGCGAGATCTTCCCGGTACACCCACAAGTAGGTGGGGCAGCACTAACAGGAGGGCTAGTCCTCAGAAACCTACAATTCTACCACTGGGCGGCGATGGCCGAGCGAGTAAGGGGATGGATCAAGGAGCCAGAAACCGAGTGGGTGCACACGGAGGAGGCCTCCTGTAAGGGGACCTCCGTCCGGGCCCTCGCCACGGTGGCACTCCCATCCCCACCCAAAAAACACTCCAGCAGCCCGGTGGTGATAACCACCCTCCAGTCCTGGAACCAGCTACAGCAGCAATTTGGCCTGACCAAAATGCCAGACAAAGTTCCCATCTGCAACAACCATAGGTTGCCATCAGCACTGACTGCCACCACCTTCAAAAGGTGGGGGCAGGACGGAGGGACACTGACAGTCAGGGACCTATATACCGACGGCAGGGTCGTGACACTGGACGAACTGACGGAGAAATTCCAGCTCGCCAGAGGGAATGAGCTAATGTACCTGCAGCTCAGAAGCTTTCTGCGAAAGGAGACAAGAACTTACCCACAACCGCCACGACAGACATTACTGGAAGAGATTCTGTACGCAAGCATATTAGAGAGAGGAAACTGTAGCGGCATGTATGACCGACTGGACGCAACAAGAGGGAAATGGGAGGAGGACCTGGGGATCGAGATAGGGTGGGGACTCTGGAGCGAAGCACTGCTTAGAGTCAACTCCACCTACGCAAGGTTCAGCCTGACGCAACTAAAAGTGGTACACAGAGCCTACTTAACAAGAACCCGTATGAGTACGTTCTTCCCGGAGGTGGAGGACAGATGTGAACGGTGCCCAGGAGGCCCGGCCAACCACGCCAACATGTTCTGGTCCTACCCAGACTTGTGGAGTACTGGGCAGCCTTCTTCGAGGCAGTGTCCAAAGTGGTGGGGGTGAGGGTGGAGCCATGCCCGAAAGTGGCGGTCTTCAGGGTTTCAGACCAGCCAGATCTATTTCTGGGGAGGAGGGCAGACGCCCTTGCCTTTGCCTCCCTGATTGCCCGACGTACAATCCTGTTTGGCTGGTGGTCAGCAGCACCATCTAAAGCTGCAGACTGGCTGTCTAACCTCTCGGAATTTCTCCAAATGGAGAAAATTAAATTCGTCATCTGAGGGTCAGATGACGGCTTCCACAGAACGTGGGAGCCATTCACCCGATTGTTCCGGGACTTGTTTATGGCCAACAAAGAAGGAGAAGACTAGCCAGGTAGCCAGGGACCAGGGGAAAGCAGCCGAAGCATGAGAGGGGGAGATAGAACAGGAGGGAGGGGGATCAACTCAATCTAAGAGGAAGGAAAGGCGAACCACGGGGCAGGGGAGGAGGGAAGAGACAGGGAACAATAGAGGAGAGCCAGGGGGGTGGGGGGGGGAGGGGGGGGGGGGGGGCGCGCAGGAGGCAGAGAACAGGAACAGAGAAAAAGGAGAACACAGGCGGAGAATGGGAAGGCCGGATGAAACAGCAGCACGCATGGGGGGGGGGTTCCGGCATTGGGGGGGGGGGGTTCCGGCATTGGGGGGGGGGGGGGTCCGGCATTGGGGGGGGGGTTCCGGCATTGGGGGGGGGGGGGGGGGGGGGGGGGGGGGGGGGGGGGGTTGCGGGCAGCGGCGTGCAGGGGGGGGGGGCGACGGATGCCCGGGGCCAACGCACCGTCGCCCCCCCCTCTGTACGCCGCTGCCCCCTACCCCAACCCCCCCCCCTCACCACCCCTACCTCCCTCCCCACCCCTACCTCCCTCCCCACTCCTACCTCCCTCCCCACCACTCCTACCCCCCTCCCCACCACTCCTACCCCCCTCCCCACCACTCCTACCCCCCTCCCCACCACCCCTACCTCCCTCCCCACCACACCTACCCCCCTCCAACGCCGCCCCCCATCTCTCGCAACGCCGCAACCTCCCCCCCCTCAACGCCGGGTCCCCCCCCCTCAACGCTGGGTCCCCCCCCCAACGCCGGTACCCACACCCCCACCCCTCCCTCTGAAGGCCGGTACCCACACCACCACCCCTCTCTCCTCCTCCCCCCCTTCCTTCCTCCTCCCCCCCTTCCTTCCTCCGTCCCTCCTTTCATCCTCCTCCCCCCCCTTCCTTCCTCTGTCCCCCCTTCCTTCCTCCTCCCCCCCTTCCTTCCTCCTCCCCCCCCTTCCTTCCTCCCCGTCCCCCCCTTCCTTCCTCCCCCCCCCTTCCTTCCTTCCTCCCCCCCCTTCCTTCCTCCCCCCCTTCCTTCCTCCCCCCCCTTCCTTCCTCCCCCCCTTCCTTCCTCCCCGTCCCCCCTTCCTTCCTCCCCCCCCTTCCTTCCTCCCCCCCCTTCCTTCCTCCCCCCCTTCCTTCCTCCCCCCCCTTCCTTCCTCCCCCCCCTTCCTTCCTCCCCCCCCTTCCTTCCTCCGTTAGTGGAGGGGGGGGGTGCGGCGTTAGTGGGGGGTGGGGGGTGGGGGGGTGCGGCGTTGTAGGGGGGTAGGGGTGGTGAAGGAGGTAGGGGTGGTGGGGGGGTTGGGGTAGGGGCAGCGGCGTGCAGAGGAGGGGGGCGACTGATGCCCGGGGCCAATGCACCGTCGCCCCCCCTCTGCACGCAGCTGCCCCTACCCCAACCCCCTCCCCTCACCACCCCTACCCCCTTCACCACCCCTACCCCCTCCAACGCCGCACCCCCCCACCCCCCACCCCCACTAACGCCGCACCCCCCCCCACTAACGGAGGAAGGAAGGGGGGGGAGGAAGGGGGAGGAGGAAGGAAGGGGGGGAGGAGGAAGGAAGGGGGGGGAGGAGGAAGAAGGGGGAGGAGGAAGGAAGGGGGGAGGAGGAAGGAGGGGGGAGGAGGAAGGAAGGGGGGAGGAGGAAGGAGGGGGGAGGAGGAAGGAGGGGGGGAGGAGGAAGGAAGGGGGAGGAGTGGGGGGAGGAGGAAGGAAGGGGGGGAGGAGGAGAGAGGGGGCGGGTGTGTGGGTACCGGCCTTCAGAGGGAGGGGGACGGGGTGTGGGTACCGGCGTTGAGAGGGGGGGGTTGCGGCGTTGAGGGTGGGGGGTTGCGGCGTTGCGAGAGATGGGGGGCGGCGTTGGAGGGGGGTAGGGGTGGTGGGGAGGGGGGTAGGGGTGGTGGGGAGGGGGGTAGGGGCGTTGGAGGGAGGTAGGGGTGGTGAGGGGGGGGGTGGTTGGGGTAGGGGGCAGCGGCGTACAGAGGGGGGGCGACGGTGCGTTGGCCCAGGGCATCCGTAGCCCCCCCTCTCTGCACGCCGCTGCCCCCAAACCCCCCCCCCGATGCCCCCCCCCCGATGCCGCAACCCCCCCCCCCGATGCTGCAACACCCCCCTCCCCGATGCCCCCCCCCGGATGCCGCAACCCCCCGGATGCCGCAACCCACCCCCCGATGCCGCAACCCACCCCCCGATGCCGCAACCCACCCCCCCATGCCCCCCCCGATGCCGCAACCCACCCCCCCGATGCCGCAACCCACCCCCCGATGCCGCAACCCACCCCCCGATGCCGCAACCCACCCCCCCATGCCGCAACCCACCCCCCCCGATGCCGCAACCCCCCCCCGATGCCGCAACCCCCCCCGATGCCGCAACCCCCCCCCTCTATGCCGCAACCCCCCCCCTCCGACACTGAACGGCGTCAACCATCATCAATGGTTGACGCCGTTTTAAAGCAACTGTGATTTTCGCTGACGTGACCCGTGGCCACGTCGGCGGGACTTCGGCCCATCCGGGCCGGAGATTTGTGGACACTAAAAAAAAAAATGAAATCCCGCCGGCGCCAGCTGTTTTCAGAGGCTGCCGGCGGGATTTGCACAACGCCGGTTTTTGGCCGGTGGGAGATTTAAAAACCCTGCGGGAGTGGAAATAACGCCGCTGCCCGCCGATTCTCCGACCCTGCGTGGGGTCGGAGAATCCCGCCCCATATGTGAGATCTGACAACTTGATAACTTCCTGATAATTTAAAAAGTAGTCTATGATTAACACATAATCACGACCATTGCAGTGAAACAAAGCAATTCCTACTTACAACCATGGAGATGTCTCCAATGCATGCTGTTGAAGTTTTTTCTTGCATTGTACTGGTTGAAATTTCTGACATGTTTCACATCCAAGTATCATATCAGTGATGTCTCGATTGACACCTGGTCAATACACAGCTTGTCTTACTCTTCTCTTGCAATTTTCAGTGCCAAGGTGATCTTCATGTATCTGGTTGAGAATCTTGGGTTGAACAGACAAACGTATTACTATCCGATCAAGTCGAAGTAACAATCCATC